>NC_135912.1:1525873-1591512 GCF_964194155.1 Cetorhinus maximus | reverse complement strand
GCCTGGTCCAGGACCCGCCGCTGCCCCCCGTCCTGGAAGCGGCCTAGAGAGAGCGGAGACTTGGGTCAGAGCGGCCGGGAGGGAGGGGGGGGAGCCCGGGGGACACCGCGGGACCCTCACCCCCAAAACCCCCATCCCCATCCCCCCCATCTTACCCAAACTCTCCCGCTTCTTCTCCACCATCCTTCCCGGGGGAACAATTAAACCGCTGCGCCCGGAGCTGCTGGGGGAACAATTAGAAAGATGCACTTCCGGTTTTCCAAACAGCGACTTCGGCGGCCGGAGGTCGAACTGCATCGAATAGAAGTTACTCAGTAACCCACCAATCAGAGGCGCCCACTAACCCACCAATCAGAGGTGCCCAGTAACCCACCAGTCAGAGGGTGGGGTCAATGGTGGGAGAGTCAGCTGTGTAGTCAGTGGGGAGGGGTCAGTGGGTCAGTTGGTTAGGTGTTGGCTGGTCAGGGGAGGGTGGGCGTTGGCTGATTGGGGGATGGTCAATGGGGGGGTGTCAAGGAGGGGGTGGTCAATGGAGGGGGTGGTCAATGGGGGGGGTGGGCATTGGCTGATTGGGGGATGGTCAATGGGAGGGGTGTCAAGGAGGGAGTGGTCAATGGAGGGGTGGTCAAGGAGGGCATGGGGGTTGGCTGGTTGGGCAGGTGGTCAATGGGGGGGTGGCCAGTGGATTGGTGGGGGTTGGCTGGTTGGTCAATGGGGGAGGTCAGGTGGTAAGGAGAGGTGGGGTAGTCCCGGGATCGGTCGGGGGGGACTAATATTATAGTTACTCAGGAGATAAAAGTGGTTTCAATTCTTCTAACTTTCTCTGGGTAACTATTGCTGTAAGACAGTCGGCACCATCCGACATTTATAATTTAAAGCGTACTTTTCAATCCTTACCTGGGGATTTTCGGCAGGGAAGTTTCCGGCGGGTGGGGTGGGTTCCCCAACACATATTTTGGGGTACTCCCCAGCTACGACGGTCTGGACCAAGGACATTATGGGTCAAAGTTAGCAAACAGGTAACAGCAAGCTATTAGGAAGGCAAAGGCCATGTTGGCCTTTATTGTAAGTGGATTGAAGTGCAAGAATAAAGAAGTCATGTTGCAATCGTTCAGGGTTTTACTGAGACCACAACTGGAGTACAGTGTTCAGCCGCAGGTATAGAAGGTGCTGTCAAAGGAGCCTTGGTGAGTTCCTTTAGTGCATCTTGTAGATGATACACACACTGCTGCTACTATGTGCTGATGGTGGAGGGAGTGAATGTTTGTGGATGTGGGGCCAATCAAGTGGGCTGCTTTGTCCTGGATGGTGTCAAACTTCTTGAGTGTTGTGGGAGCTGCACTCATCCAGGTAAGTGTGGAGTATTCCATCACACCCTGACTTGTGCCTTGTAGATGGTGGACAGGCTTTGGGGAGTCAGGAGGCGAGTTACTTGCTGCAGGATTCCTAGCCTCTGACCTGCTCTTGAAGCCACAGTATTTATATGGTTAGTCCGGTTCAGTTTATGGTCAATGTGACACCCAGGATGTTGATAGTGGGGCATTCAGCGATGATAATGCCATTGAATGTCAAGGGGCGATGGTTTCTCTCTTGTTGGAGATGATCATTGCCTGACACGAGGGGCTGACTGGCCTACTCCTGCTCCTTGTTCAGATGTTCGTATTTTGACCCAGCGACAGTGAAGGAATAGCAATATGTTTCCAAGTCAGGATGGTGACTGATTTGGGGGGGAAGTAGCAGGTAGTGGTGTTTTACTACAATTTCTGTCATATTCAGGCACCAATCAGATTCACTGAACCAACCTGCTATTCAATGTCGCCCACCAACATACCTGTGTTGCCCAACACCCTGCCAGTATTGCTCACCAACCTGCCCTTCAGTGTCACCAAAACCAACACACCCGCCCTTCAGTGTCACCTCCACAATCTTCTTAGCTGTAATACTTCTTAAAGGTATCACTTCAGGAAACCTAGTGGACACATCCATTATTGTCAATAAATATTGATTTCCACTTTTAGTCTTAGGGAGGGGTCCTACACAATCAATCATGACCCTGGTAAAAGGTTCTTCAAATGCTGGTATTGGGATTAAAGGCACCGGCTTAATCGCTGCTTGTGGTTCTCCTGTTACTTGACATATATGACAGGTTCTACAGAATTTGACTACATCCTGATGCAATCCTCAATATCTTTTTCCTCAAACTTTGGAAGAGCGAGTACAAATTTAAACATATCCCCACTGGGGTCTACTCTGAAGATAAATCCTTCCTCACCTACTGAAGTCGCTTTTCTAACTGCCAACATTTTCAGTTGGAATTCTCTTTTTCTCTCTCTTTCTCTTTCCTTCTTCTCCATCTCCACAATTTCTAATTCTCTTTTAAAAGCCATTTCTCTGTCCTTTGCTTCTAATTCAAGGTTTTTCATTTGCAACTGAAGTCTCACTCCCTCCAGCTGTGACTCACGAGTGTCAGGTTTCACTTCCAACTGTAGATGCTGTGCTTTATTTTTAACTATATCTGATTTCTGAGCCCCTGCAGGTAACCCCAATTGTAACTTATCCACCAACTCTGTTAACTTACTTTTGGTTATTCTCTCCAACCCAATCAGAGTTACCTCTTCTACTTCCAGACAAGTCTTCGCAATTGCCAAAGCCACCTTGCAGTCTCACCATTTCTAAAATACCTCACCAACTCCTGCCTCTTGTACTCGTAAACTTCAAGATTCACCAATTCCGAACCAATCGAGGAATTAGAAATATAATTTATCCTGGCACAGCCCCCAATTGTTATGACCGATGCAGTCGGTAAGACGGAGTTATTTAAAAATCTCAGAGGGAAACTTTAAACAACTGTCATAACCTATAATTTTAAGTGTTAGGTTTGAGATGCAACTCTAATTTCAGGAATCAGACCACCAGTTCTTGAGGCTTTACATTAAACTAAAGGAAGCATTTTCTTAATTTACACAGGTCAAAATAAATATACACATGGCTACAAGGGAGGGGCAGGATTGGCAGCTCAACATTCCGGGATATAGAATATTCAGGCGAGACAGGGGAGGGGGTAAAAGAGGAGGAGGCGTTGCATTATTAGTTAAGGAGTCAGTTACTGCAGTAAGGAGAGATGATATCTTGGAGGGGGCATTGAATGAAGCTTTGTGGGTAGAGCTTAGGAATAAAAATGGGACAGCCACATTGTTAGGTGTTTATTATAGACCCCCAGATAGTCAGTGGGAAATTGAGGAGCAAATATCTGCACAATTTGTGGAGATGTGTAAAAACAAAAACAATAGGGTAGTTTATATTAGGTGATTTCAACTTTCCCAACATTAATTGGGATAGACATAGTATTAAGGGCTTGGATGGAGTGGATTTCTTGAAATGTGTACAGGAGAACTTTTTAGGTCAATATGTAGAAGGTCCAACAAGGGACGATGCATTGCTGGACCTAATTCTGGGGAATGAAGCCAGACAGGTGGCTGAGGTGGTGGTGGGCGAGCATTTTAGCGATAGCTACCACAACATGGTGCAATTTAAGTTTGTTATGGACAAAGAAATCAACAAGTTGTAAAAAAATGTTTTTGGATTAGGGGAGAGTGGATTTTAGTAAAATAAGGCAGGATCTGGCCAAGATAGACTGGGAACAGTTACTTGTGGGGAAATCTACAGAGGAACAGTGGGGGGGTGTTCAAAAAGGAAATGGGGAGGGTACAGTCTCAACATGTTCCCTCTAGGGTGATAGGAAGGAGTAACAAGCCCAGAGAACCATGGATGACCAGAGATATTCAGGTTACAATGAGAAGGAAAAGAGAGGCTTTTAGCAGGTACAAGGGAAGCAAATCAGTGGAGGCATTAGTGGAGTACAGAAAGTGCAGGGTGGAGCTTAAGAAAGCAATTAGGATAGGAAAAAGGGGATATGAGAAAGCTCTGGCTGGTAAAAGTAGGGAAAATCCCAAGATATTCTATAAGTATATCAATGGGAAGAGGATAACCGGGGAAAGAGCAGGGCCCATAAGGGACCAAGGGGGCAATCTATGGGTGGAGCCAGAGGACATTGCTAGAGTGTTGAATGAATACTTCACATCCGTCTTCACCCAAGGGAATGAAGATGAAGGTATCGAACTTGGGGAGAGAGACTGCGAGGTTCTTGAGCAAATTGATATAGAGAGTGACAAGATATTGGAGGTGTTGGCAGGCTTAAAAGTGGACAAATCTCCAGGTCCAGATGATTTGTGTCCCAGACTGCTGAGGGAGGCAAGGGAGGAGATCGCAGGGGCTCTGACCCAAATTTTTAATTCCTCTCTGGCCACGGGGGAGGTGCCTGAGGACTGGAGAACAGCTAATGTGGTTCCACTATTTAAGAAGGGTTGTAGAGATAAGCTAGGGTACTACAGCGTACTGAGTCTCACATCAGTGGTAGGGAAACTATTGGAGAAAGTTCTGAAGGAGAGTATCTAACTCCATTTGGAGAGGCAAGGTTTGATCAGGGATAGTCAACATGGCTTTGTCAGAGGGAGGTCATGCCTATCAAATTTGATTGAATTTTTTGAGGAGGTGACCAGGTGTGTAGATGAGGGTAGTGTAGTTGATGTAGTTTATATGGATTTCAGCAAAGCCTTTGACAAGGTCCCACATGGGAGACTTATAAAGAAGGCAAATGCACATGGGATACAGGGTAATTTGAGAAGGTGGATTCAAAATTGGCTTAGTTGTAGGAGGCAGAGGGTGATGACAGAAGGATGCTTTAGTGACTGGAAGCCAGTGTCCAGTGGTGTACCACAGGGATCTGTGCTCAGTCCCCTATTATTTGTCATTTATATAAACGACATGGATGTCTATATAGGGGGTAGGATTACTAAGTTTGCGGATGACACAAAGATTGGCCGGGTGGTTAACAGTGAGGTTGAGTGTCTTGGGCTACAGGAAGATATAGATGGGATGGTCAAATGGGCAGATAAGTGGCAGATGGAATTTAACCCTGAGAAGTGTGAGGTGATACACTTTGGAGGGAGTAATTTGACAAGGAAGTATTCAATGAACGGCATGGCACTAGGAAGTTCTGAGGAACATAGGGACCTTGGCATGTGTGTCCATAGATCTCTGAAGGCGGAGGGGCATGTTAGTGGGATGGTGAAAAAGGCATATGGGACACTTGCCTTTATCAATTGAGGCATAGATTACAAAAGTGGGGAGGTCATGTTGGAGTTGTATAGAACAATAGTGAGGCCACAGCTGGAGTACTGTGTGCAGTTCTGGTCGCTACATTATAGGAAGGATGTGATTGCACTGGAGGGGGTGCAGAGGAGATTCACCAGGATGTTGCCCGGGATGAAACATTTAAGTTATGAAGAGAGGTTGGATAGACTTGGGTTGTTTTCGTTGGAACAGGGAAGATTGAGGGGTGACCTGATCGAGGTGTACAAGATTATGAGGGGCATGGACAGGGTGGATAGGGAGCAGCTGTTCCCCTTAGTTGAAGGGTCAGTCACAAGGGGGCAAAGTTCAAGGTGAGGGGCAGGAGGTTTAGGGGGATGTGAGGAAAAACTTTTTTACCCAGAGGGTGGTGAGGGTCTGGAATGCGCTGCCTGGGAGGGTGGTGGAGGCGGGTTGCCTCACATCCTTTAAAGAGTACCTGGTTGAGCACTTGGCACGTCATAACATTCAAGGCAATGGGCCAAGTGCTGGTAAATGGGATTAGGGAGGTAGATCAGGCGTTTCTCACGTGTCGGTGCAGACTTGATGGGCTGAAGGGCCTCTTCTGCACTGTGATTCTGTGAAATTACTACTATCCTAACTTTTAACAAATTCCCGAACTAATCTCCATTAAGGCAACAGCAACCTGTAGACTTAACCAGACACCAGATAAAGCATTTTCACCTTATGAATTCAAAATGAGGTTCTTTCATTTTGGTTGCTGTGGATCCAGTTGGAGGTTTACAGCTGCCTTTTCATCTCACATTGCCTCTGCCCTGCGCACCCGAAAACTACTGAAGTTATACCTACCACCACTGATTGAATTCAAATTCTCATTGTCTCACCAGCCTCTTTGAACTTCACCTTTTAACAATGAAACCCCTTTCACTGTACCAATTCCATTAGTAATATAAACATATTGCTTGATAACTGCTAGAAAGGCATCAGTTTTAATCCAAAACAAAAATAAAAATAAAGATACCTGGAAAAACTCAGCAGGTCTGGCAGCATCTGCGGAGAGGAACACAGTTAACGTTTCAAGTCCGTATGGGAGGTGGTCGAGGTGTAGGGGGTGATGGAGGAGTGGGCCAGGGTGTCCTGGAGGAAATGATCCCTGTGGAATGCCGCCAGGGGAGGGTGAAGGGAAGATGTGTTTGGTGGTGGCATCATGCTGGAGCTGGTGGTAATGGCGGAGGATGATCCTTTGAATGCGGAGGCTGGTGGGGTGATAGGTGAGGACAAGGGGGACCCTATCATGTTTCTGGGAGGGAGAGGAAGGTGTGAGGGCGGATGCGCGGGAGATGGGCCGGACACGGTTGAGGGCCCTGTCAACCACCAATCGCCCTTCTTGAATGCTCTATTCAAAAAATGCATGCTATGTCCCTTACATATCCAGACTAGTTTCCATCAAAGCATAAAGACTAGCTGGCTTTAATCCAATTCAATAATCCAATTTAATCCAATTCAGACACACCCACAGACCAAACATCAATTTTAAAAGAAAAATATTTTCCAAAATATTATAAACATTATTAGCATCATGACATCACCCAAACCAACCCACCCACCCTTCAGTGTCACCCAAACCAACCCACCCACCCTTCAGCATCACCCAAACCAACCCACCCACCCTTCAGCGTCACCCAAACCAACCCAACCACCCTTCAGTGTCACCCAAACCAACCCACCCACCCTTCAGCGTCACCCAAACCAATCCACCCACCCTTCAGAGTCACCCAAACCAACCCACCCACCCTTCAGTGTCACCCAAACCAACCCACCCACCCTTCAGTGTCACCCAAACCAACCTGCTCTTCAGTGTCCTTCACTGAACCATCAACGTGACACCGAGCAGCCGTTATCCAGACAACTTTGGCCAAGACGTTGTCGGTCGGCAGTGTGTAGACGCCATTGGCCAAGGGAGGGTTGGTAGACAGTGTCTAGACACCTTTGGTTTACTAATTAGCCGAATGTCTACTGAACCAGTTGGTATTTTTGGTGCTTCTAATAAACTGATGTAAAAACATTTTGAAAGATTTTAATAAGTGGAAGTAACTTGTGGATAAATCTGGTATTCAAACAAGTGCCAAGTGGTAATGACAACTGACGTTACACAGAATCCATCACCAGTTGCAGAATGTGAGGAAAAACAACTATAAATCATTCTGAAATTTGTTAAATTCACAGACCCCTCTGCAGAGTCGGCGCAACCACTAGATAATCTAGGTGATCACACAAGGCAGCAAGATTTGTGGGTTGGGGAGGCAAAAAAACTGCCGATTTAAGAAAAAAAGTCAGAAGTGCTAACTTGCCAGATTCCCGCGAAGCTGATAAAACCTCAGAAGCTGCAGTTCGTACTCAGTAAGTTTCTGATAGCTGCTGAGAGCAGGAAATGGCTGCAGAGTTGTGATTGGAAGAGCTGCTCTGGGTTCACTGTGCTAGAGCCATCGATAAGTTACAGCACAGAAAGAGGCCATTCAGCCCATCGTGTCTGTGCTGGCTGAGAAATCTAGCCGCCCATTCTAACCCCACCTTCCAGCACCTGGGCCATAGCCCTGCAGGTTTCAGCACTTCAGGTGCAAATCCAGGTACCTTTTGAATGAGTTGAGAGTTTCTGCCCCCAACCACCAATCCAGACAGTGAATTACAGATGCCCCCCAACCTCTAGGTGAAAAGGTTTCTCCTCATGTACCCTCTGATCTTTCTACCAATCACCTTAAATCTGTGCCCCCTGGTAACTGACCCTTCAGCTATGGGAAACAAGTCTTTCCTATCTACCCTATCTAGGCCCCTCATAATTTTGTACACCTTAAATAGTTCACCTCTTAGCCTCCTCCGTTCTAAGGAAAACAACCCTAGCCTAACCAATTTCTCCTCATAGCTGTCATTTACAAGCCCTGGCAACATTCTTGTAAATCTCTGCACCCTCTCCCTTCCTGTAATGCGGTAAGAATTGTATACAAAATTCCAGTTGTGGCCTAACCAGCATTTTATACAGTTCCATCATTACATCTCTGATTTTGTATTCAATACCTCGCCCAATAAAGGAAAGCATTCCATATGCTTTCTTTACCACCTTATCCACCTATCTTGCCACCTTCAGGGACCTGTGGACATGCATGCCAAGGTCTCTCATTTCCTCAACCCCTGTCAATAACTTCCTGTTTATTGAATATTTCCTTGCTTTGTTTGCCCTCCCGAAATGCATTACCACACTTCTCTGGATTGAGTTCCATCTGCCACTTTTCTGCCCATTCAAGCAAACCACTGATCTCATTCTAGAGTCCACATCTATCCTCTTCACTATCAACCACACGCCTAGTTTTTGTGTCATCTGCAAATTTCCCAATCATACCTCCCACGTTTAGGTCTAAATCATTAATATATACAACAAAAAAACAAGGGCCCCAACACTGAGCCCTGTGGAACACCGATGGAAACGGTTTTCCCTTCACAAAAACCACCCGTTGATCAGGGTCTGGGGACAAGCAGGACAAAGGCAAGTTGAGGACTGGTGTCAGGAAACAGATCACACACAGTGATCAATATTTGCGATGGTAGGGAGGGGATCAGGAACACTCTGCAGCTGTGGATCAGGGGATGGTGGAACCTATAGCTCTCTACAGCAGTAGAAACAGGAAGAGCCAGTTTTTTTATTATTCATTCTCATTGCCGGCAAGGCTGCATTTATCACCAATTGCTAACTGCTCTGAGAACATGGGGGCACACCTTCTTTGAATCATGGAATGCTTACAGCAAAGAAGGAAGCCATTCGGCCCATTGAGCCTGTGCTGGCTGTCTGCGAGTGCCATTCAGCCCCCATACCTCTCCAATTCTCTTCCTCCTTCAGGCACTTATCCAATTCCCTGTTGAAAGCCACGATTGAATCTGTTTCTGCCGTCTGCCTTGTACTGCTGTTAGCATTGATACAATTGAGTGGCTGGCTAGATTCACTCAGAGGGGGAGAGGTGCACTCCTCTGTTTTTTTTCCTTCTCTTGCTCAGTCAAAGGTGCTATGGAAAGGTAAGTTGTTGTTGTTGTAATTTGCCTCTTCACATGGATTGTGTCTGACCAAAGGGGTTGCCAACTCTGGTCCCACCTAGCCCTGGAGATCCTATCCCAGGAAATCCCAACTCCAATCCCGTCCACCCCACACCTCCCGCCCATATGTCACCGGGCACGTCTAGCCTCCCCACCCCCCTCCTTCCACCGTCCAATTGGAACGTCTCTCCCTCACACGACTGGATGGTCCTCACCTCTCGATCAAACAGCCTCCGTTTGTGCCCAGCTCCAAGATTTTTACAATGATTAAGCAAAAAGTAATGAAAGAAAGTGAAAAGTATACACACCATATAATATCTCCCTCTCCACCCCACCCCCCCTAGCCCCCCGAAATTACTTGCAGTAGTGTTTCGGGTTTAATCATTAGTGCTGGAGGCACCAGGGCAATCCTGGAGGATTGGGAACCCCAAAACCCAGATCTGAAGGTGGAGTTTCTCGCTGACCCCAGCGAACAATCAAACTGTCTCTTTCTTCTTCTCTTTCTGTAGGTTTTCCCACATTTCAACAACCTTTTCCGCAGCTAATGAATGCACAATAAACGCATCCTTATAGAGCTGCACTGAATACTCCAGTCCCCAAACGTAGAAACGTTCCTCGTGTTTTAGTGGGATGTTGCTGGCCAGAGCCATAAATCCCATGAAAACATCGTCCACAGGGAACATGGGTAAAGTCTTCGATTTGCGGTAAAGCTCCGGTATGAACGACCGAGGCACAATGTACCCTCCGCCCGATGGGAAGTCTGGGTAGATATCGTCGGAGTAGAGGTTCAGGCTCACTTTGTTCCTGCCGTACCGGTAAACCTGGCCATGGCGGTAGACGTAGCCAGCAATGAACTTCGTTGCGTTTTTGTCGTCACTGATGTAGTTCACGATCGCCTCAGGGTTGACAAACTCGTCGTCGTCGGCTTTGGGAGACCAAAGAGAATCCGGGTCAGCTCAGGCACAGACACAGGCCATGTCGTCATGGAGACAGAGGGACAGGGAGACTGCTCTACACGGAGTCAGAGGGGGACAGGGAGACTGCTCTACACGGAGACAGAGGGACAGGGAGACTGCTCTACACGGAGACAGAGGGGGACAGGGAGACTGCTCTACACGGAGACAGAGGGACAGGGAGACTGCTCTACACGGAGACAGAGGGACAGGGAGACTGCTCTACACGGAGACAGAGGGACAGGGAGACTGCTCTACACGGAGACAGAGGGACAGGGAGACTGCTCTACACGGAGACAGAGGGACAGGGAGACTGCTCTACACGGAGACAGAGGGACAGGGAGACTGCTCTACACGGAGACAGAGGGACAGGGAGACTGCTCTACACGGAGACAGAGGGACAGGGAGACTGCTCTACACAGAGACAGAGGGACAGGGAGACTGCTCTACACGGAGACAGAGGGGGACAGGGAGACTGCTCTACACGGAGACAGAGGGACAGGGAGACTGCTCTACACGGAGACAGAGGGACAGGGAGACTGCTCTACACGGAGACAGAGGGGGACAGGGAGACTGCTCTACACGGAGACAGAGGGACAGGGAGACTGCTCTACACGGAGACAGAGGGGGACAGGGAGACTGCTCTACACGGAGACAGAGGGACAGGGAGACTGCTCTACACGGAGACAGAGGGACAGGGAGACTGCTCTACACGGAGACAGAGGGACAGGGAGACTGCTCTACACGGAGACAGAGGGACAGGGAGACTGCTCTACACGGAGACAGAGGGACAGGGAGACTGCTCTACACGGAGACAGAGGGGGACAGGGAGACTGCTCTACACGGAGACAGAGGGACAGGGAGACTGCTCTACACGGAGACAGAGGGACAGGGAGACTGCTCTACACGGAGACAGAGGGGGACAGGGAGACTGCTCTACACAGAGACAGAGGGGGACAGGGAGACTGCTCTACACGGAGACAGAGGGACAGGGAGACTGCTCTACACGGAGACAGAGGGACAGGGAGACTGCTCTACACGGAGACAGAGGGACAGAGAGACTGCTCTACACGGAGACAGAGGGACAGGGAGACTGCTCTACACGGAGACAGAGGGGGACAGGGAGACTGCTCTACACGGAGACAGAGGGACAGGGAGACTGCTCTACACGGAGACAGAGGGGGACAGGGAGACTGCTCTACACGGAGACAGAGGGACAGGGAGACTGCTCTACACGGAGACAGAGGGGGACAGGGAGACTGCTCTACACGGAGACAGAGGGGGACAGGGAGACTGCTCTACACGGAGACAGAGGGACAGGGAGACTGCTCTACACGGAGACAGAGGGGGACAGGGAGACTGCTCTACACGGAGACAGAGGGACAGGGAGACTGCTCTACACGGAGACAGAGGGACAGGGAGACTGCTCTACACGGAGACAGAGGGGGACAGGGAGACTGCTCTACACAGAGACAGAGGGGGACAGGGAGACTGCTCTACACGGAGACAGAGGGACAGGGAGACTGCTCTACACGGAGACAGAGGGACAGGGAGACTGCTCTACACGGAGACAGAGGGACAGAGAGACTGCTCTACACGGAGACAGAGGGACAGGGAGACTGCTCTACACGGAGACAGAGGGGGACAGGGAGACTGCTCTACACGGAGACAGAGGGACAGGGAGACTGCTCTACACGGAGACAGAGGGGGACAGGGAGACTGCTCTACACGGAGACAGAGGGACAGGGAGACTGCTCTACACGGAGACAGAGGGGGACAGGGAGACTGCTCTACACGGAGACAGAGGGGGACAGGGAGACTGCTCTACACGGAGACAGAGGGACAGGGAGACTGCTCTACACGGAGACAGAGGGACAGGGAGACTGCTCTACACGGAGACAGAGGGGGACAGGGAGACTGCTCTACACGGAGACAGAGGGACAGGGAGACTGCTCTACACGGAGACAGAGGGACAGGGAGACTGCTCTACACGGAGACAGAGGGACAGGGAGACTGCTCTACACGGAGACAGAGGGACAGGGAGACTGCTCTACACGGAGACAGAGGGACAGGGAGACTGCTCTACACGGAGACAGAGGGACAGGGAGACTGCTCTACACGGAGACAGAGGGACAGGGAGACTGCTCTACACGGAGACAGAGGGGGACAGGGAGACTGCTCTACACAGAGACAGAGGGACAGGGAGACTGCTCTACACGGAGACAGAGGGGGACAGGGAGACTGCTCTACACGGAGACAGAGGGACAGGGAGACTGCTCTACACGGAGACAGAGGGACAGGGAGACTGCTCTACACGGAGACAGAGGGACAGGGAGACTGCTCTACACGGAGACAGAGGGACAGGGAGACTGCTCTACACGGAGACAGAGGGACAGGGAGACTGCTCTACACGGAGACAGAGGGACAGGGAGACTGCTCTACACGGAGACAGAGGGGGACAGGGAGACTGCTCTACACGGAGACAGAGGGACAGGGAGACTGCTCTACACGGAGACAGAGGGACAGGGAGACTGCTCTACACGGAGACAGAGGGGGACAGGGAGACTGCTCTACACGGAGACAGAGGGACAGGGAGACTGCTCTACACGGAGACAGAGGGACAGGGAGACTGCTCTACACGGAGACAGAGGGGGACAGGGAGACTGCTCTACACGGAGACAGAGGGGGACAGGGAGACTGCTCTACACGGAGACAGAGGGACAGGGAGACTGCTCTACACGGAGACAGAGGGACAGGGAGACTGCTCTACACGGAGACAGAGGGACAGGGAGACTGCTCTACACGGAGACAGAGGGACAGGGAGACTGCTCTACACGGAGACAGAGGGGGACAGGGAGACTGCTCTACACGGAGACAGAGGGACAGGGAGACTGCTCTACACGGAGACAGAGGGACAGGGAGACTGCTCTACACAGAGACAGAGGGACAGGGAGACTGCTCTACACGGAGACAGAGGGACAGGGAGACTGCTCTACACGGAGACAGAGGGGGACAGGGAGACTGCTCTACACGGAGACAGAGGGACAGGGAGACTGCTCTACACGGAGACAGAGGGGGACAGGGAGACTGCTCTACACGGAGACAGAGGGACAGGGAGACTGCTCTACACGGAGACAGAGGGACAGGGAGACTGCTCTACACGGAGACAGAGGGGGACAGGGAGACTGCTCTACACGGAGACAGAGGGACAGGGAGACTGCTCTACACGGAGACAGAGGGACAGGGAGACTGCTCTACACGGAGACAGAGGGACAGGGAGACTGCTCTACACGGAGACAGAGGGACAGGGAGACTGCTCTACACGGAGACAGAGGGACAGGGAGACTGCTCTACACGGAGACAGAGGGACAGGGAGACTGCTCTACACGGAGACAGAGGGGGACAGGGAGACTGCTCTACACGGAGACAGAGGGACAGGGAGACTGCTCTACACGGAGACAGAGGGACAGGGAGACTGCTCTACACGGAGACAGAGGGACAGGGAGACTGCTCTACACGGAGACAGAGGGGGACAGGGAGACTGCTCTACACGGAGACAGAGGGGGACAGGGAGACTGCTCTACACGGAGACAGAGGGACAGGGAGACTGCTCTACACGGAGACAGAGGGGGACAGGGAGACTGCTCTACACGGAGACAGAGGGACAGGGAGACTGCTCTACACGGAGACAGAGGGACAGGGAGACTGCTCTACACGGAGACAGAGGGACAGGGAGACTGCTCTACACGGAGACAGAGGGGGACAGGGAGACTGCTCTACACGGAGACAGAGGGACAGGGAGACTGCTCTACACGGAGACAGAGGGACAGAGAGACTGCTCTACACGGAGACAGAGGGACAGGGAGACTGCTCTACACGGAGACAGAGGGACAGGGAGACTGCTCTACACAGAGACAGAGGGACAGGGAGACTGCTCTACACGGAGACAGAGGGACAGGGAGACTGCTCTACACGGAGACAGAGGGACAGGGAGACTGCTCTACACGGAGACAGAGGGGGACAGGGAGACTGCTCTACACGGAGACAGAGGGACAGGGAGACTGCTCTACACGGAGACAGAGGGACAGGGAGACTGCTCTACACGGAGACAGAGGGACAGGGAGACTGCTCTACACGGAGACAGAGGGGGACAGGGAGACTGCTCTACACGGAGACAGAGGGACAGGGAGACTGCTCTACACGGAGACAGAGGGACAGGGAGACTGCTCTACACGGAGACAGAGGGGGACAGGGAGACTGCTCTACACGGAGACAGAGGGGGACAGGGAGACTGCTCTACACGGAGACAGAGGGACAGGGAGACTGCTCTACACGGAGACAGAGGGACAGGGAGACTGCTCTACACGGAGACAGAGGGACAGGGAGACTGCTCTACACGGAGACAGAGGGGGACAGGGAGACTGCTCTACACGGAGACAGGGGGACAGGGAGACTGCTCTACACGGAGACAGAGGGACAGGGAGACTGCTCTACACGGAGACAGAGGGACAGGGAGACTGCTCTACACGGAGACAGAGGGACAGGGAGACTGCTCTACACGGAGACAGAGGGACAGGGAGACTGCTCTACACGGAGACAGAGGGGGACAGGGAGACTGCTCTACACGGAGACAGAGGGACAGGGAGACTGCTCTACACGGAGACAGAGGGACAGGGAGACTGCTCTACACGGAGACAGAGGGACAGGGAGACTGCTCTACACGGAGACAGAGGGACAGGGAGACTGCTCTACACGGAGACAGAGGGACAGGGAGACTGCTCTACACGGAGACAGAGGGACAGGGAGACTGCTCTACACGGAGACAGAGGGACAGGGAGACTGCTCTACACGGAGACAGAGGGACAGGGAGACTGCTCTACACGGAGACAGAGGGACAGGGAGACTGCTCTACACGGAGACAGAGGGGGACAGGGAGACTGCTCTACACGGAGACAGAGGGACAGGGAGACTGCTCTACACGGAGACAGAGGGACAGGGAGACTGCTCTACACGGAGACAGAGGGACAGGGAGACTGCTCTACACGGAGACAGAGGGACAGGGAGACTGCTCTACACGGAGACAGAGGGGGACAGGGAGACTGCTCTACACGGAGACAGAGGGACAGGGAGACTGCTCCACATGGAGACAGAGGGACAGGGAGACTGCTCTACACGGAGACAGAGGGACTCAAGAACACAAGAAATACGAGGAGTAGGCCATTTGGCCCATTGAGCCTGCTCGCTATTCAATACCATCATGGCTGTTTTTCGGCTTCAACTTCATTTTCCTGCCCACTCCCCATATCTCTTGATTCCATGAGAGAGCAAAAATCTGTCTATCCCAGCCTGAAATGTATTCACCAATGGAACATCTACAACCCTTTGAGTGAAGCAATTTCTCCTCATCACAGTCCGAAATGATCGGTCCCTTTATCCTGAGACTGTGCCCGCCACTGCCCCCACCCCCCCACCCCCCCCGAGTGTTTTAGACTCCCCGGCCAGTAGAAGCAATCCCTCAGCGTCCACCCTGTCAAACTCCTTCAGAATCGTGTACAGTTCAGTGAGATCACCCTGCATTCTTCTAAACTCCAGAGAAAATCAACCCAACTTACTCAGCCTCTCACCATAGGACAGCTCCCTCATCCCAGTGACCAATCTAGTGAACCTTCTCTGTACCGCCTCCAATGCAAGTGTCTCCTTTCTTAAATATGGAGACCAAAACTGCAAACAGTGTTCCAGATGTGGTCTCACCGAAACCCTGTCCAATTGTAGCAAGGCTTCTTTATGCTTGTAGCCCATCCCCCTTGGAATAAAGGCCAACATGCAGTTTGCCTTCCTAATTGCTTTCTGTACCCAAATGTTTGTTAACATTTGACAATCCCTAAATGAACATACCCATTGAATATCCACACTTAGAAGCCTTGAATATACTGAACGACCCAGCCTCTACATCCCTCTGTGGTAAAGAATTCCACAGATTGACTATCCTCTGAGAAAAGAAATTCCTCCTCATCTCTGTTTTACATGGGCGCCCCCTTACTCTGAGATTATGCCCTCTGGTCCTAGACTCTCCCACAAGGGGAAGCAACCTCTCCACATCTACCCTGTCAAGCCCCCTAAGAATCTTATATATTTCAATAAGGTCGCCTCTCATTTTTCTAAACTCCAATAAGTACAGGCCCAAACTACTCAACCTCTCCTCATAAGAAAATCCCTCCATACCTGGAATCAATCTAGTGAACCTTCTCTGTACTGCCTCCAATGTCAGTATATCTTTCCTTAGATAAGGGGACCAAAACTGTTCACAGTACTCTAGGTGTGGTCTAACTAGTGCCTTGTGTAGTTTTAGCAAGACTTCCCTATTTTTATACTCCATTCCCTTTGAAATAAAGGCCAACATTCCATTTGCCTCCCCTCTTACCGACTGAACTTGTATGTTAGCTTTCTGTGATTTATGCACAATGACTCCCAAATCCCTCTGTGCTGCAGCTTTCTGCAGTCTTTCTCCATTTAAATAATATTCAGCTCCTCTATTCTTCCTGCCAAAGTGTATAACCTCACATTTTCCCACATTATATTCCACCTGTCAAGTTTTTGCCCGCTCACTTAACCTGCCTATATCCTTCTGTAGACTCCTTGTGTCATCCTCACCACTTGCCTTCCCACCTATTTTTGTGTCATCCGCAAACTTGGCGATAGTACATTCACTTCCCTCATCCAAGTCATTAATATATATTGTAAATAATTGAGGCCCCAGCACTGATCAGGTTGCCATCCTGAAAATGCCCCCCTTATCCCAACTCTGTCTTCTATTAGTTAGCCAATCCCCTATCCATGCTAATATACTACCCCCAACACCATGGGCTCTTATC
Organism: Cetorhinus maximus; assembly: GCF_964194155.1. Lineage (NCBI taxonomy): Eukaryota > Metazoa > Chordata > Chondrichthyes > Lamniformes > Cetorhinidae > Cetorhinus > Cetorhinus maximus. The sequence continues at coordinate 1,574,456 of NC_135912.1, read as the reverse complement.
TTATTAAGTACCTTATCGAATGCCTTTTGGAAATCCAAATATATTACATCTACTGGTTCCCCTTTATCTATCCTGATTGTTACTTCCTCAAAGATTTCTAATAAATTTGTTAGGTGTGATATTTCCTTCATGAAGCCATACTGACTCTGCTTGATTAGATTATGTGTTTCTAAATGTTCCGCTATTACATCCTTTATAATAGACTTCAACATTTTCAAAATGACAGATGTTAAGCTAATTGGCCTATAGTTACCTGTTTTTTGTCTCCCTCCCTTTTTGAATAAGGGTGTTACATTGGCAATTTTCCAATCCTCTGGGACTTTTCTAGAATCTAAGGATTCTTGGAAGATTACTACCAGTAATCACTGCATCCACTATCTCTGTAGTCACTTCCTTTAATATCCTAGGATGCAACCCATCAGGTCCAGGGGACTTTATTGGCCTTTAGCCCCATTAGTTTCCCTAGTACTTTTTCTCTCATGATTAGGAGAGGTGATGGTGTAGTGGTGTTGTCACTAGACCAATAATCTGGGAACCTAGGGGTAATGCTTTGGGGGCTGGGGTTCAAATCCCACCATGGGATAGTGCAATTTGAATCCACTGAAAATCTGGAATTAAAAGTCTAATGATGACTGGAAAACCATTGCCCATTTTCATAAAAAAAAAACCATCTGATTCACTAATGCCCCTTTAGGGAGGGAAAATTCGCTGTCCTTAACCTGGTCTGGCCTACATGTATCTCCAGACCCACCGCAACGCAGTTGACTCTTAAATGCCCCCTGAACAAAGGGTGATTAGGGATGGGCAATAAATGCTGGCTGTGCCAGTGATGCCCACATCCCATGAACGAATAAAATAAAAGCTAATTGTATTTATTTCCTCCTCCTCCTCTGCTGCCTTGATTATTTAGTATTGGAAAGCAATTAGTGTCTCCTGAAGCAAAGTCTTCATTCAACTCCTCTGCCATTTCCTGGTTCCCCACTATTATTTCACCCGACAGACCCATTAATCCAGCCAATGCACTAACCTTTCACAAAATAATCTGCTGAGGTGCATTCATCGTTCAGCCACTCCAGGAGGCAGCTGATCTTCAGGGTTAGGTTGGCACGATGCTCTTCGAAATCCCACACAATAATGTCCCCGTGTTGACGTGACTCGACGCCAACCAGTTCCATCATCCCCTTATCGTGGGTCATGGCCAACATAAAAACTGTGACCACCAGGTAGTCCTTAATTTGTTGGCGTTTGGCGTAGGCCCTTCGCAGGGCCAACCTCTTGGAAAACGAGTTCGTATAGGAGTTGGTAGCAATTAGGAGCAGTTTGCTGGACTTTGGTGTGGAGCATATTTCAGGGTCACTGATATTAACTTTGCAGCTGTAATCTTGCATGTAGCTATACTCTGCTTGAAAGCGGTTCAAGTCCATGTGGAAAATATTCTTGCCGTCAGTCAGATTGATCGATTGTCTGTGATTGATTTTTTTGGTTTCGTTTGCTTCGCTTGGATAATAAATTAAATCCTTGAAAAATCTCTTTGGAACAATGAAGTTGGAAAAGTAGAAATCCATGATTAGAAATCCAACACCGGCCACTATCATCAGTCCAAACACACAATACATGCTCCTCCTAAATATACAACAAATGTTAAGCAAACAGCAGACCACCTAGGGCGGATTTATAAAAGTGTTTCAACTTATTAGGGACACGATGGGTGTAGGGTATAACGCTTTATAACTTGCGCCCAAGATTGAACATTGATGAAAATAGGTTGATGTAAATAAAAACAAAAAGCTACTGCGGATGCTGGAAATCCAAAACAAAAACAGAATTACCTGGAAAAACTCCGCAGGTCTGGCAGCGTCGGTGGAGAAGAAAAGAGTTGACGTTTCGAGTCCAACATGACCCTTCAACAGAACTGAAGTATAGTTAGGAGAGGGGTGAAATATAAGCTGGTTTAAGGTGGGGGGCGGGGGGAGAGAGAAGTTGAGGGTGGGGTGGCTGTGGGGACAAGCAAGCAGTGATAGGAGCAGATAATCAAAAGATGTCACAGACAAAAGGATCAAAGAGGTGTTGAAGGTGGTGATATTATTTAAGAGAATGTGCTAATTAAGAATGGATGGCAGGACACTCAAGTTACAGCTCTAGTAGGGGTGGGGTGGGGTGGAAAGACTAACAAGGTATTAGTTGTAGATTTAAAAATAAATAAAAAAATAATTTTGTTTTTTTTTCAATTATATAGATTCTTCTTTTACCACCTATTTCCATTATTTTTAAATCTACAACTAATACCTTGTTAGTCTTTCCACCCCACCCCCACTAGAGCTGTACCTTGAGTGTCCTGCCATCCATTCTTAATTAGCACATTCTCTTAGATAATATCACCACCTTCAACACCTCTTTGATCCTTTTGTCTGTGACATCTTTTGATTATCTGCTCCTATCACTGCTTGCTTGTCCCTACAACCACCCCACCCTCAACTTCTCTACACCCCCCGCCCCCCACCTTAAACCAGCTTATATTTCACCCCTCTCCTAACTATACTTCAGTTCTGTTGAAGGGTCATGTTGGACTCGAAACGTTAACTCTTTCCTTCTCCACCGATGCTGCCAGACCTGCGGAGTTTTTCCAGGTAATTCTGTTTTTGTTTTTGATGTAAATAAACTGAGATAAGGTGACAAATGTTGGCAAGTCTCTCTGTTCTTGATCATTGTTCCGTCACCAACCACCGCCTCGCTGCCCCATTTATCTCACTTACTAAGGTGATCAACACTTCCTTCCACCAACGAGCTGCCCATCCACCTAACAACTGAACCAGATGCTAGACAAACACAAACCACTGATTCACTAATCAGATGGCCAGATATCTAACCAGTGGAACTGCCAACCCATCTGTGCCCACACACCAAAACACGCACACCACACCAAAACACACACACACCACACCAAAACACACACACACCACACCAAAACACACACACCACGCCAAAACACACACACACCACACCAAAACACACACACCACACCAAAACACACACACACGCCAAAACACACACACCACACCAAAACACACACACACACCAAAACACACACACACACCAAAACACACACCACACCAAAACACATACACACCACACCAAAACACACACACACGCACATACATGCACCAACACACACATACACGCACCCAAACACGCAGACACACACACCTACAGTCATTCACCCAGCCCCTTGCCAGGTAAAGCTACTGACCTGATTTTGCCATTCATTTTGGCTCCAGGCTTGTTTGTCTTCACTCCTGAATTGTTTAGGCACTGCGGCGTGAAACATGCAGTTACTGATGATAAACTCTTCCACCTGGACAGCAGAACCCAAGTTGAAAATCAGAATTGTTCCCATTGATCCCAGGGTATGATTGCTGACACACTGTTCTGAGCAAGACCTTTCTCCTTTCTGGCACTGCTGGTAAAGTTGGCGTTCATTTCCCATTCCCTAACTGCCCTGAGACGGTGGTGATGGAACTGAGGGGGAATCGCTGGCCCACTTCAGAGGGGCAGTTGCGAGTCAACCACATTGGTGTGGGACTGAAGACACAATGTTCGAACTGGGTAGGGCATCAGTGAACCACTTGGGTTCTGTCAGTTCAACAGACAACTTTTTGTTAACAGATTTGCTTAAAAAAACAGAATTCAAATTCTCAAACTGTCAGGGCTTGGGCTGCATCGCTTCCTGTGGAACTCTCATTTTAAATTCATAGCTCCAGCGTTATTTGCAAAGCTCACCTCCCCCCTGGCTTCTCTTCAAGCCCCTCCAGCTCCCAAGGCTCTGTTTTCAACCAAATCTCACTGAAAAAAACCCCTGTGTGGGACACAAAGCTGGGAACCAGCTTCCTTGGACCACTAAACCCCGGATTCCTTCCCTAAAACCCCAGCCCTCTCTGCCTCTCATTTTTCCTGGGGTGTTCGTTCAAATCTACCTGTTTTGTCAAACTTTCATTCGTCCACCCTTCAGCAGAGACGGGTAAATCTCCAGTGGAAATCGATGCTGCTTCTGACACTTCTGGAGAGGAAAAACAGAACCACTGCCTCGGAATTGTGCAAATGAACTTCGGGGTGTTGCACAGTGTCCCAGTCACCAGATTATAGCTGGGTGAAATTTGATAACTAAATCACATGTTTTGATTTCATTTTTAGAAGCTGCCTCCATCAATTAGATCAGGGCTGTAGATAAGTTAACTCTTTAACTGGTGCCACCCGTCATAAAGATTTTCCAGTGCCAGATTTTCCCTGTTTGGCTATTCAGCATCAGAATCTGATGCGAATAATTTTTCTTCTTCCCTGTTGCTGTGCGCAGGGAATTGCTCTGCGTATCTCAGAGGTGGGGGTCTGGCGTCTTGTGTGGTTCCACAGCAAGTGGCTGTTGGTAACAGATCACTTAGTCCCCTATTGCCCTTTGCTCTGCCAAGCACCCTAACACAATGATCTGCAAATTGTGCAACAATCTAGATCTACACCATCTTTCACGCTTGGCGTTACAACCAGTCCCCAGGCGAGGTTCCCCAATTTGTTATCTTCCCGAATGGGACCCCTATTTTGTTATGCTCTGGTGGCAACAAGATTAATTTACAAGCGATCCTTTCCCTCCAAAGAAACCTTTTCCTCGTCCAAATGTATTTTTTTTTAAGAAGGAGCCAATTTACAAGGCTTTCTTGAGTCAACGAAAGAACAAGTTTATTAGGTTCTAAAAACCCAGAGAAAAATAGTAACAACACAACACACAGATCAGAAATGAGAAGTTAAGAATCCAAATAAAAGTTAAAAGAAAATACGAATCAGTCTTTGGCTTGTCCATGAAGCGTAGATGGTGTTACGTTGCGGCCATTAAGTTGGGTGAGTCCGGAGAGCTGACTTTGGCAGTTGGTTTGGAGACATTTGGTTCTGCAGGGTAGCTGATGCAGCCGCCCTATTACCATTGTGATGGTGGCTTTTACTGAGCCTTGCACACAGAGACAGAGAGAGACACAGAGAGAACATGCAACTGCAGGGGTGACTAGTTGGTCTCCTTCTTGCTATCACACACAGCATACCAATTTTCCCTGTGTACTGACACACACCCAAAGTCCATGTCCTTTTCATCTCAGGCCATTTACACATTGAGATATAAATCAATAGGAGATGAATTTTTGGGTGTCTGCTGGGGTGTGCGAATCAGTCTTTTGCCTCCGCAACCACAGGAGATCAAAGTTCAGTCTTTTGCATCTTTTCTATCTCCCTTCCAATTGTCTCTGCTTGAAGAAGGCCATGACACCTTTTCAGGTGCGACATTCCATGTTCTCTCAGGACCAGCTGGTCAAGTATAATCCACATAGGCATTTTCTAGAAAGCCGTATTTTTCTCAGTGTTTTTACTTGTATTTCTATTTTAAAAGAAAAACACAGGTCTTCCTTAAAAAGTTCAAGTTTTCCATCAGTAATTTGTGGCTGTAATCGGCTTTTCATGACATTGGTTTCACATTCCTGGAGTCCCCTGAACATCGAGAAGGCATTTTCTGCTCTGACGATAATGGAAGAGCTAAATTCTGTCTCCGCCTTCCTGATTTTTTACCATATTTAAGGTCCTCAATTCCATTCCCCTGTCTGACTCAGTCTCAGAGCTACCCTGATCTGGAGTGAAGTTGAAAACATTGATGAGCTGAAAATCAACAAGGTCTCTGGAGCAAATGGAAACCCTGAAGGAGGATTCATTCAGCAACAACCTTTTATTAAATTCATTCACGGGGATGTGGGCGTCACTGGATGGACCAGCATTTATTGCCCATCCCTAATTGCCCCTTGAGAAGGTGATGGTGAGCTGCCTTCTTGAGCCGCTGCAGTCTGCGTGGTGTAGGTACACCCACCGTGCTGTTAGGGAGGGAGTTCCAGGATTTTGACCCAGCGACAGTGAAGGAACGGCCAATATATTTCCAAGTCAGGATGGTGAGTGGCTCGGAGGGGAACTTCCAGGTGGTGGTGTTCCCCATGTGCCTGCTGCCCTTGTCCTTCTAGATGGCAGTGGTTGTGGGTTTTGAAGGTGCTGTCTAAGGAGCCTTGGTGAATTCCTGCAGTGCATCTTGTAGATGGTACACACTGCTGCTACTGTGCGTCGGTGGTGGAGGGAATCAGGGTAGTGTCCCTGGCCCAACCATCTTCAGCTGCTTCACCAATGACCTTCTTTCCATCATAAGGTCAGAAGTGGGGATGTTTGCTGATGATTGCACAATGTTCAGCACCATTCACGACCCTTCAGATACTGAAGCAGTCCATGTCCAAATGCAGCAAGACCTGGACAATATCCAGGCTTGGGCTGAGAAGTGGCAGGTAACATTCATGCCACACAAGTGTCAGGCAATGAGCATCTCCAACAAGAGAGAATCTAACCATCACCCCTCGACATTCAATGGCGTTATCATCACTGATGTTTAACTCACTTCCTGACTCCCCAAAGCCTGTCCACCATCTACAAGGCACAAGTCAGGAGCGTGATGGAATACTCCCCACTTGCCTGGATGAGTGCAGCTCCCACAACACTCAAAAAGCTCGACACCGTCCAGGACACAGCAGCCCACTTGATTGGCTGCACATCCACAAACATTCACTCCCTCCACCACATATGCACAGTAGCAGCAGTGTGTACCATCTACAAGATGCACTGCAGGAATTCACCAAGGCTCCTTTGACAGCACCTTCCAAACCCATAACCACTACCATCTAGAAGGACAAGGGCAGCAGACAGATGGGAACACCAACTGGAAGTCCCCCTCCAAATCACTCACCAGCCAGATTTGGAAATATATCACCATTCCTTCACTGTCACTGGGTCAAAATCCTGGAACTCTTCCGAATAGCACTGTGGGTGTACATACACCACATGGACTGCAGCGGTTCAAGGCAGCAGTTCACCGCCCCTTCTCAAAGGGCAACTACGGACGGGCAATAAGTGCTGGCCCAGCCAGCGAAGCCCACATCCTGTGATTGAATTAAAAAGGTCCAGCGAGTAATTAGGAAAGCTAATAGAATGCTATTGTTTATTGCAAGGGGAATTGAATACAAAAGTAGTGACATTATGCTTCAGTTGCACAGGATATTGGTGAGAGCACATCTGGAGTACTATGTACAGTACTGGTCTCCAAATTTAGGGAAGGATGTAAATTCATTGGAATCAGTGCAGAGAAGGTTTACCAGACTAATACTGGAATGGGTGGGCTGTCTTATGGAGGAAAGGTTGGACAGGTTAGGCTTGTATCCAGTGGAGTTTAGAAGAGTGAGAGGCGACTTGATTGAAACCTTTAAGATCCTGAGGGGTCTTGACAGGGTGGATGTGGAGATGTTTCCTCTCGTGGGAGGATCTAGAACTAGGGGTCACTGTTAAAAATAAGGGGTCACCTATTTAAGACAGATGAGGAGAAATTGCCTCCAGAGGGTCATGAGTCTTTGGAACTTTGAGAAAACGCGGTGGAAGCAGAGTCTTCGAATATTTTTAAAGCAGAGCTAGATTCTTGATAACCTTTGACCCCCTTGGTTATCAGGGTAGGCAGGAATGTGGAGAGGAGGTTACAATCAGATCAGCCATGATCTTATTGAATGCTGAAGCAGGCTCGAGGAGTCAAGCAGCCTACTCCTTATTCGTACGTTTGTATGTTCCCGTTCGCAAAGGTGGTGATGAGCTGATTGCAGCATTCAGTATCATTCGCAACTCCTCAGATACTGAAGCAGTTTGCCCCCACATCCAAGACCCAGACAACATTCAGCTGATAAGTGACAAGTAACATGCACACCACCCAAATACCAGGCAATGACCACCTCCCCCTTGATGTTGAACAGCATTACACTGCTGAAGTCCACCACCAACATCCTGGGTTACCATTGACCAGAAACTGAACTGGACAATCCACAAATACTGTGGCTACAAGAGCAGCTCAGAGGCTAGTTGTTCTGCAGAGAGTAATTCATCTCCTGATTCCCCAAAGTTTGTCCACCATCTACAAAATAAGCAGAAGTCAGAACATGAATGTGTTGGAATGCTCTGTACTTGTCTGAATGAGTGCAGCTCCCACAACATCCAAAAGGCTCAACAGCATCCAGGACAATACAGGCTGTTTGATCAGCACCTCATCCACCACCTTAAACCTTCACTCCTTCCACCACAAGCAGTGTATACCATCTATAATAAAAGCAAAATACTGCAGATGCTGGAAATCTGAAACAAAAACAGGAAATGCTGGAAGATTCCACAGATGTTGTCAGACCTGCGGAGCTTTTCCAGCATTTTCTGTTCTTGTACCATCTGTTAGGATGCACTGCAGCAACTCACCAAGGCTCCTCCAGTTAAACCAAGCCAATGACCCATATATCAGCTTTTATAGATCAGAAATACATGGTAACACCACCATATGCAAATTCCCCACCAAGCTGTCATGTAAGGGTCTGGCACTTAGAGTTAGTGTGGGATTGAGTACAGGTACCATCCACCCAGTGATGTAAGAGAGCACATGGCCCCCTACACCCAGAGTCAGTGTGGTGTTGGACAGAGCCACATGCTGGACCAGGCATGGAGACAGTTCCTAGCTTAAATGATTTACAAATTACAGTAAAGGGCACAAGAGTCAATAAAGGCTTAGTTAACCTACTTAGGACTATGAAGACCTCCTCAGACTAACCAAGCTATAGCCAGCACCCTGCAACACAAGCCACACACCATCCTGTCTTGGAACTATATCCCTGCTCCACAACTATTCACTGGGCCAGAATCCTGGAACTCGCTCCCCAGCATCACCGTAGGTGTGGTGTACCTATCCCACACAGACTGCAGCAGCTCATCACCTCCGCATGGTGAACTAGGAATAGGCAATAAGTGACAGACTTGCTAGCAATGCTTACATCACATGAATGGTGCCTCGGGGGTTAAGTTATGTTTCTTGGTAGGAAAATACTATTCGTTGTTTGGGCACAGCTACCCCGATAAGGGGTGCCAAAGGCCAAAACCAATCAGAACCCAAGCAATTTGAAACCATGGCCTGAATTTTTCCCAGACTGTGAGGTCTCGCCTCCCACCATCTGAAGAGTCAGTGGGGTTCACACCCCCGCCAACTTCGAGCGCCCCATAGCCATTTCACCCTCGAATGAGCGTTAAGAGGCTGCAGGTGGGACTTGCGCCCCTCACTCGGGGGGGAAGTCCCGCCTCAGAGAGCTGCCAGCCAATCCCATTGGCCAGCAGCTCTCCAGTCCCCTGCAGCGACAGCGCCGCAGTGGACAGAAGAAGAATTGCTGGAGGGCATCAGAGCCTCAGCCCAGGGTGGGATTAATAAATTGAGTCAAGATATTCCTTAATATGCTGGGAGACCAGGGTCAGAAAGGAATATAAAGCCACAGCCCACAGACACGGTGGCTGGAGCCAGGAAATGTAACCCAGTCAGTCATGGGAAAGAATTTGTTCAGTAGACTGACCCCCCCCGGAGTGAGATTCCACATCTGGGTCTTACCAGGAAACTGGAGTTGAGGGTATATAATATAGCTCAGAGGGTTAATGAAGATTTTCTACATAAAGTGGAAATTGCATCCAAAGTTGTTCCATGTCATTGACACTCAGTACAAGGTCCAGGCCTTCAAGTACTGAGACTCCGTTTGAGAGCCTTGCCACAGGCCTGTGTACTCAGTATTCTGAATAAAGGCTTTTCACTTTAAGTGTGACGAGTTAGTAAAGATATCAGTGCGGAAGCAGCTTGGAGCAGGTTTTTAAAAAACACTCGAGATGCAGATCATATTTATCAGATTGGATTTAGTCTAGATCAGTTACTCCAGTCCCCAAAGGGAGGGAGGGAAAATCACGGTTCGGTTAATATTTTATATTTAATGTCAATACAGCATTGTCACTATTGTAAAACTGGTCACTGACCACATCAAACATCCCATTGGAGAGCAGAGTGATGACCCAATGCCAACCACCTGGCATTGGTCAGGAAGCTTCTTCATTGACCGAAACATCAGGCCCAGCAAATGGGGCCCAGATCACAGGCCGGGGGCTGAACGGAGGGTTAGGCCAGTTTGTTGTACAGATTGAAAATGATTAAAGCCCCACAGATTACAGCCCCTCCTACCAGGAGCCCAGACAATAGGAGTGCTGCCACCCCCAACAGGATCAGTGAGTTCTTCAGGTCGACACCATCTGAAAGGGAACACAGAAACAGTGAGGACACAGAAACAGTGAGGCAGTCACCCCCCGCCCCTCCATCGTGAGATGGTAAGATTGGAGCTCGCCAGGTAATTCAACATTCTTACTGTGCCCAGGGGTCTCTGGACTGTCTGATTCATTCCGGCTTTTGGGTTGTGTTCGAGGATCCAGGTCACCAGGATCAGCTGACAGGACTACCAAGGGCCCCATCTGAATCTCACCTCCCTTCCTTAACTGGTCATCCTGAGACTGAGACACTAACAACAGCAGCAGTTTGCATTTACATGGGACCTTTTAACGGTAAAAGATGTGAAAGTGCTTCACAAGAAGTGAAAGCAGACACAGACCCAGAGCCAAACCAGAGCAGGTAACAGAAACCACAGTCAAAGAGATAGTTTATCAGGGGGCATCTCAAAAAAAGGAGATGGGAGGTTGAGGCAAAGATGGGAATTCTAGAGCTAGGGGCCAGGAAGAACTTTCAGCCACCATCAGGCATTACAACTGGGAACGGTGGGGTTGAGATCCCAGAAAGAGAGAAGCACAGAGCCTGGAGGGTTGTGGAGTTAGTGTAGGTCAGGGAGCACAGGGATCATTTAGTCTATACTAATGCAAAGCACATCCTCCCTCCAGGTATACCTACCAGCCACTCTCTGCCAGAGGAAACCACTCCGCCGCCCTCTTCTTCCCCCTCTGCAGTTTCCATGGTTACAGCACAGACAAACTCCACCGGGTCCCTCTACTGAAGCCCACCTGTAAAACGGAGCAATTTCTCAGGTTGCCATCAGTAATCACTGGAAACGACAAGAGATAGAGGCCCTTACTCATTAGCTGGCTCCTGGTAAAAACAAGCCTTGTTGACTGGATTTGGCCTTCCACCTCTTTCAGCAACTTTTAACTGGCAGGTAATGGAAATCTGCAAGAGACAATTCACAGATCAGAAGGAGGAGGCCATTCAGCCAAACAAACACGTCCTAGCTCTGAAAGTCATCCAATTATTCCCACTTCACTGCTCAGAACTGCCTGAAAATAAACCCCCTGCAAGTAGGAGGACTGCAACTAGGGCTGGACACCTTTTCACAGGAATCAGGCCTACTCCAAAAACCTTTAAAATAGCAGGCAGGACTCCACTGTGAGAGTCCAACTCGCACTTACAACTAATCCCATTTTTGCCAGAAGTGGAAAGGGAGTAGGGTGTGAATCATAGGCAGGTGACCAAACTCAGTAAAGCTACTTGAAATTGGTGCCAGGTTCAATCAGACTCCATTTTATGCTGTTCTAGAGGGTGTTAACCCATAGTGCAAGAGTCACAAATTCATGGCGTAGACATAAACACTCTTGAAGGGCAGAAAAGCTCCAAGTGTCATGGTCTGAAGTGGTGTTTAAACCCCCAGCCCTTTAAACAAAACAGGCTGAAACTGTCAAGGGATATTAAAAAACCCTCTGCTGTTGCTGTACTGCTTTGATTGACAGACCATCTACTGGTGAGTAAAAAAAATTATCTTCTGTCCCTGCAGTTTGAATAGACTTTTGTCATCATTCCCCAAAGGCTGATTACAGCCAACCATTATGAATGCTTGGCTGAGTTTCAAAAGCATTTCTCAGCATGGGGACTGATTTCACATTTTGATTGAAAATTTAAAGCGGCTATTAACAGTTTAATTGTCTTGTATGTGGTAATGAATAGAAGTTTGTTTTTAAATAACAAATTAAAACTTGAGATTCAAAATCTTTGAATGGGTTTCATGAATCCTATATCAAGTACATATGATCAAGAGCTCCATAGGTTGTTAGGAGTTTAATTTTTCTGCATCTCCATGTGGCTCCTGAAGTCTACCCATAGTAGATATTGGGTTTATAGCCGAGGTGGCATGGCTGTGGGGTGAGGGCGAGAGGGCCCAACAGCTTCTAAAACAACTGGAACAAAAAACATCGACTTGAGCTACCAGTTTAGCAGCTAAATTCTGGCCCCGTGTCAAAATGACACAACAAGCAGCCATCTGGCCCATTGAGTAGGTCCAGCCCTCTGTAGAACAGTCCAATTTCCCAATTATTCCTGTAACCCAGGAAGTTTATTTCCCTTCAATTACCTTTTGAAGTTGCTATTGAAATCTGCTTCCTCCATCTTTTCAGGCAAATCATAACCCTGCCCTAATAAAAACTCTCATCACCTCTGGTTCATCTGCCAATCTTCTTAAGATTGGTTTCCTCTGGTTACTGGAAAATTATTTCTCCTTATTTATTTAATAGAAAGTCCTCAGTTTTGACCATTCAATTAAATCCCTTAACCTCAGAGCAATCTCAACATTTCAGGGCTATGACTGGGGGTGTTAAGGGGACCATCTTACCGAGCTCCCACCGTTCGGGAATCTGAATGCACATAGCTTGATCCGGAGCTTGTCCGGATGAGTTCTTGGGGACACAAAACAGGAGCAGGAGTCACCAGCTTTACTGTCCATCAAGCAGCTGTAAGGAGGAGACAGAGTGCATCGGTGGGCTAATAAGACTAATGAGCCAGTTTTTCATCACTTGCCCAGAACCAGGCAGACAGCACTCACCCATTGAAGTCAATGAGATGGTATCTGGGAGTGGAGTCCTTGTCTGCAGTCAGTGTTGCCACACAGCTATCAACATAAAGCCTCAGTGGCTGATGGCTCATGGCCATAACAGAGGCCTCAATGTAGATGAACTCTCCCAAATTGTAGAGATTTGAGGCCCGCTCTACATCCCAGTTATCTGGAAATATGAGGGGGGAAAAAAAACCAGAGAACGAATCCAGCTTAAACTCCTTAACTGGCAACTGCTCAAAATTCCACGTTTAAACATCCATCTTTGGCCTTACCATTCATCTGGCGCAGGGAATATGACAGAAACCTCCCTGTGGTCAGCATAGAGCTGAAGGGGACCCAGACAACCTGGCTGCTGACATTATCCCCCCTGCCAGAAGTGAAGATAGATCATCAAGTTCTACATTTATACTGGACACCAGGACTAGAGGAGTGTAAGATTACCTGGGATAACAGCACTTAATGTGGACAATGGCTGAACTAGTTTGCACAATGGCTGATTCAGGTGGCCTTGGCACATAGTACAGGTGGGTAGAGTAGAGGAGGTGGTGTTCAGTTACCTGAAATATAGATTTGTGGTTATAGCAGTAACATTGACCAAATGCAAACTAAAAGTGGGGGGAAAAAAAAAAACAGGCAAAAGAGAAAGGGGAGGGGGGAGGTGAGGGTGGAATTCCCTCCCCCCACCCCTCCAAAGATGGACACCCCCCCAAAATGGAAAAGGGGAGGCTCCCCAAAAGACCAGCATTCCACTAGTCGCACTCAACCTTCTTACCATTACAGCAATGCCACAATCAGACAGACCATACTGAAAGAGCACAGTGTTTGTCCAAGTGTCTAGTTGAGTGAAGGGGCATCCAGGAGGCCCTAAGGCCAGGTCTGCAGGCTGAACCAGGTGCCCACCTCCAAACAGGTCCAGCTTGGCAATCACCAGTAACATCCGTTCCCCACACAGAGCAGTAACAGCGTGCAGGGAGCGGGGAGAGCCAACCACAGAGGCAGGAGCCCAGCCACCAGTAATCTGGGCAGGGGCAGGCATGGCCCTGAATCTGCCCTTCAGAATCTTCTGATGTTTCAAGCGCCCCCAATGATTAGAGCAAACTGCTACAACTAAAAAAAACCCTGAAACTAAGGACTGCATCACTGACCACCCTTTTCCCCAACACCACTGAATACAAACTCACTCCCAAGAAACCACTAATCAGCCTGCCTATATATCCAGATCAACCCAATCCAATCCTGTCCAATAAGAAGCTTCTAAAGAATACCCAGACCAATGGAATCAATTCCACCAATCACAGGCCTCACCATCATAAGTGGATCAAACCATCTGTCCTGCTCAGTCACTCTGTCCAGGAGCTCATACCGAGACAGTAAAGGGTGCAGTTTGTCCAGGAGCTCACACCGAGAGAGTAAAGGGTGCAGTTTGTCCAGGAGCTCACACCGAGAGAGTAAAGGGTGCAGTTTGTTCAGGAGCTCATACTGAGAGAGTAAAGGGTGCAGTTTCCCCTTTCACTTCATTAATAAGGACGATTATACAGTACCATCAAACTGGAACATTTCAGAACTTCAGTGATTAAGTGTCCCATTATTATATTGCCACAGCAATAAGTTCCAAATTATGATAAAACTAACTTCAAACACTTTTCAAATTATAATTCCATTCCTGTATCCACTATGTCCTGCACTCTACCTGGTGCCCACAAACCACACAAAGCCTCAAAGAGACACAGCAGACGCGCTCTCTCTCTAGGGACAAGCAGACATGGACATTGCTACAGAGAAGAGGCAGGCAGGCAGCCTGCCCACATACCCCCGCATCGAGTGCACTCCACCTAGACTTTCGGGTGGCCACCATGGGCAGCTCAGGACCCACCAAGAGGCCCTTTCCATCCATTCTGGCTGGCCCAACATCAGGAGTGTGAGACTGACGTGCAACCATGAATTCTGTCATCATCGTTGTGGGACTCAGCTTCGGTTGTCCTTGGTTAGAATCGATAGAGACTGCTGGAGGCTAGGCTGTTGGTAGGCTTTAACTTTTATTAAACATTCTTTAATGTGCAGGATAAGGCTTCACATAGAACCATCCCTCAGTATGCCCTGTTGTCATGTGGCCTTACGTGACTGATGATGTGGAGTGAATATTAACATTAACCCCTTGCACTACATCTCCCCTGAAGTTTCTGACTCTATGAAATACATTATTCACATTATCCTACATCTCCCCCCAGTCTCTGACTCTATTAAATACATTATTTACATTATCCTACATCTCCCTCAGTCTCTGACTCTATTAAATACATTATTCACATTATCCTACATCTCCCTCAGTCTCTGACTCTATAAAATACATTATTTACATTATCCTACATCTCCCTCAGTCTCTGACTCTATTAAATACATTATTTACATTATCCTACATCTTCCTCAGTCTCCGACTCTATAAAATACATTATCCTACATCTCCCCCAGTCTCTGACTCTATTAAATACATTATTTACATTATCCTACATCTCCCCCAGTCTCTGACTCTATTAAATACATTATTTACATTATCCTACATCTCCCTCAGTCTCTGACTCTATAAAATACATTATTTACATTATCCTACATCTTCCTCAGTCTCCGACTCTATAAAATACATTATTTACATTATCCTACATCTCCCCCAGTCTCTGATTCTATTAAATACATTATTTACATTATCCTACATCTCCCTCAGTCTCTGACTCTATAAAATACATTATTTACATTATCCTACATCTCCCTCAGTCTCCGACTCTATTAAATACATTATTTACATTATCCTACATCTCCCCCCAGTCTCTGACTCTATTAAATACATTATTCACATTATCCTACATCTCCCCCCAGTCTCTGACTCTATTAAATATATTATTTACATTATCCTACATCTCCCTCAGTCTCTGACTCTATTAAGTACATTATTTACATTATCCTACATCTCCCTCAGTCTCTGACTCTATTAAGTACATTATTTACATTATCCTACATCTCCCCCAGTCTCCGACTCTATTAAATACATTATTTACATTATCCTACATCTCCCTCAGTCTCTGACTCTATTAAATACACTATTTACATTATCCTACATCTCCCTCAGTCTCTGACTCTATAAAATACATTATTTACATTATCCTACATCTTCCTCAGTCTCCAACTCTATAAAATACATTATTTACATTATCCTACATCTCCCTCAGTCTCCGACTCTATTAAGTACATTATTTACATTATCCTACATCTCCCTCAGTCTCTGACTCTATTAAGTACATTATTTACATTATCCTACATCTCCCTCAGTCTCTGACTCTATTAAATACATTATTTACATTATCCTACATCTCCCTCAGTCTCTGACTCTATTAAATACATTATTCACATTATCCTACATCTCCCTCCAGTCTCTGACTTTATTAAGTACATTATTTACATTATCCTACATCTCCCCCCAGTCTCTGACTTTATTAAATACATTATTTATATTATCCTACTTCTCCCCCCTCCCCATCTCTTCCTTCATCTCTGGTTCACAGAGAAAGCTGCTGTGCTGGTCTAACCAATCTCCCTGACCTTGTTCTCATTGCTCTAGGAGGGTGCATTGGTTTGAAGTTCTCCCCACTCACGCTCAAACCTGTTAGAGTAGCTCGCTGTTCCGGCTGTCTTCCTGATCCAGGTAACTGGTCCATTCCACTGAAGGCCTCCACCTTGTGGATACGAGTGTGTTCCTGTTTCTTCTCACTATTCCATTTTCATTCTCCACAAGATAAAATCGTGGATATAATGTTTTTTTTTCCAAAAACTTGGTGTTCACAGTTTCGGTCACAAACCCAAACTGACTCCCCTGCCTGGAGTTCTGGTAAGTTATGTACTCCATGGTGTTGATTATAGTTTCCGGTTTGATTTGCACAATACTCATCCTCCTCCTCCCCTACATCTCCCCCCTCCCTGTCTCTTCCTTCATCTGTGGTTCACAGAGAAAACTGTTGCGCGCTCTCTACATCTGTTGCTTTCAGGTAATGGTGTAAGCACGTGTGGAAGAAAAGGCAGTCATCTCCTCATTCGAAGTTCAGGCAGAGGCAGACCATTCTGGAGTGATGTGGAACTGTCGCTGTACAGTGCTAGGCTGATATCATCGTTCTTCTTCAGCAAAGCCTCTGCTATCCCCAATCCTCGTCCTCCCCGTTATCTAGGTGAGCTAGTTGTAGTATAAGGGTTAACCTAGGACTGAGTACAGTACTGCCCACACAGTGATGTAAGAGAACACATGACCCGCACTTGGCAGTCAGTGTGGTCTTGGACAGAGCCGTGTGTAGAAGCAAGCATGGAGACAGCTCCTAGCTTGGACTCTTTACCGTACTTATGTATATAGTTTCTAGTAGTTAATAAATACTTACTGTTGAACTATGTACACCTTAATAAAACCTACCAAACAACGCCCAATGCTTTACAACACTAATTGTGTGGACAAAGCTATAGGCTTCTGTGAACTGCTTAAAATGTTTGTTGGCAAATGTGGGCCAGTGTCTGAAATGATTAGGTCTGGAATACCGTACATGGCAAAAATGTCTTTTAGTAAAGTAATGACAGCTTCCAAGGTGATACCCTGTAGACCCCTCAATCCACCTGGAGTAATGGTCAACAACGATGAGCAATGTCTTACCTTTGAGCTCGAAAAGATCCATCCTGAGACGCTCCCACAGTCTGGATGGAAATGAGGATACCATCAGCATTTCTCCTTGTTCCTGACGATGGGTTGGACAGGTGATGCAGTTTGAAATCGTTCCTGCTAATCATTTTGAGATCCCTGGCCAGCAAATGGAGTGTTGCACTCTGGCACACCGCTTTGTAATGCCCACGTGTCCCTGGTGTATTGTCTGAAGGGCCTCGTGCCTGAGGCTGCTATGAGCGACCTCTCATCATAAATCAGCAAGTCATCCACATCACGGAGATGTCTCCGTTGTTCAAAGCATCGTTTCAGGATGAGATCATTTGGGAACTTACTCTGGCCATCCAATGATGCAGTATTCCTGAATTTGAGCACCTTCATCTTCTGCTTTTCCTGCCTTTCAAATTTCATCTGAAAATCTCCATTGTTGCTGGTAGAAATGTTGGAGTCAATGAAGTGTAGCATGCCTCACCTTTGACAAGATTGACGCCTTCTTGTTCAGGCTGGTCTCTCTTGTCCTCATGCCCACGTTTATCCAACTGTTCCCTTCCCGGGAATTAACTTGTGATTATCCCTTCACCTGGGTCAGGATTTTTAGAATGGTGGGGTTTCTCTACCCACCATCTGAGCAGTCGGAGGTGGACACATCCCCACAATACTGCCCACCCCACAGCCATTTAACGCTCCAACATATGTTAATTGTAGTTTATATGGATTTCAGCAAAGCCTTTGACTAGGTCCCACATGGGAGACTTATAAAGAAGGCAAAGGCACATGGGATACAGGGTAATTTGATGAGGTGGATTCAAAATTGGCTTAGTTGTAGGAGGCAGAGGGTGATGACAGAAGGATGCTTTAGTGACTGGAAGCCAGTGTCCAGTGGCGTACCACAGGGATCTGTGCTGGGTTCCCTATTATTTGTCATTTATATAAACAACATTGATGACTATATGGGGGGTAGGACTAGTAAGTTTGCAGATGACACAAAGATTGGCCGGATGGTTAACAGTGAGGTTGAGTGTCTTGGGCTACAGGAAAATATAGACGGGATGGTCAAATGGGCAGATAAGTGGCAGATGGAATTTAACCCTGAAAAGTTTGAGGTGATACACTTTGGAAGGAGTAATTTGACAAGGAAGTATTCAATGAACGGCATGGCACTAGGAAGTTCTGAGGAACAAAGGGACCTTGGCGTGTGTGTCCATAGATCTCTGAAGGCAGAGGGGCATGTTAGTGGGGTGGTGAAAAAGGCATATGGGACACCTACCTTTCTCTTTGCTCCGATGTTCCATTTTCCACCCTTTAAACTCCAGCAAAATCATTCAGTGCAGTGTTCCTTTAAGACGAGCAGCCTGCCTTTAAGAAGTGGGGAATACAGTCATTGAGGGTGACTTCAATCTGCATATAGACTGGGTAAGCGTCATGGGCACTAATGCTGTGGAGGACGAGTTTCCGGAGTGTGTTAGGGATGGTTTTCTAGAGCAGTGTGTTGAGGAACTGACTAGACAACAGGCTATTTTACGTTGAGTATTATGTAACGAAAAAGAACTAATTAATAATCTTGTTATAAAAGGACTTTTAGGGATGAGTGACCATTTTACATTCTGTTTGAAAGTCAAGTAGTTCCATCTGAAGCCAGGATGTTAAATTTGAACAAAGAAGGTACTGAAATTGACTGAGGTATATTGGGAAGATACATTGAAAGATATGATGGTATATAAGCAATGGATGGTCTTTAAAGAATTGTTACATAGTTTACAGCAACGATACTTTCGTTCAAGGCACAAAAACCCAAAAAGAAAAGTCAGTCCACTGTGGCTAACAAAGGAAGTTAAGGATTGTATAAGATTAAAAGAAAAGGCTTATAAAGTTGCCAGAAATAGCAGTAACCCTGAGGATTGGCAGCATTTTAGGACACATCAAAGGAGAATAAAGAAACGGATAAAGAAAGGGAGGATAGAATATGAATGTAAACTAGTAAAAACAGAAAAATGGACTGTAAAAGCCTCTACAGGTATTAAAAAGGAAGTGTTTGGCTAAGATGGTCCATTAGAGGCAGAGTCAGGAGAATTCAAAATGGGGAATAGAGAAATGGCAGGGAAACTAAATGATCACTTTGTGTCTGTCTTCATTGAGGAAGATACAGGAAATCTCCCAGAATTAGAAATCCAAGGGACTAGGGAGATTGAGGAATTGAAGGAAGTTAGCATTAGTAAGAAAGTTGTATTGGAGAAATTAATGGGGCTGAAGTTTGATAAGTCCCAGGGGCCATGATAGTCTATTCCCAGAGTGTTGAAAGAGGTAACTGTTTCCTGAGATAATGGATGCATTGCTGATCATCTTCCAAAATTTTATAGATTCTGGAATGGCTCCTGCAGGTTGGAAGGTAGGAAATGTCAACCCTCTATTTAAGAAAGGAGGGAGAGAGAAAACAGGGAACTACAGACCTGTTAGCCTGACATCAGTAGTAGGGAAAATGCTAGAATCTATTATAAAGGATGTGATAAATGGACACTTGGATAATCATGATCTGACTGGACACAGTCAGCATGGATCTGCCAAGGGGGAATCAGGTTTGATGAACTTGTTGGAGTTTTTTTGAGGATGTTACTAACAGGATTGATTAAGGGGATTCGATGGACTTAGTATACTTGGATTTTCAGAGGGCTTTTGATAAAGTCTCCCAGAAGAGGTTGGTTAACAAAATTAAGGCACATGGGGTAGGAGACAATATACTGGCTTGGATTAAGGATTGGCTAACAGGCAGAAAACAGAGAGGATGAATAAGCGGGTCATTCGCGTGTTGGCAGACCATGACCAGTGGGGGTACCGCAAGGGTCAGTACTTGGACCCCAGCTGTTCACAATATACATCAATGATTTGGATGTGGGGACCAAATGTAATATTTCCAAGTTCGCGGATGATACAAAGCTAGACAGGAATGTGTGTTGTGAGGAAGATGAAAAGCAGCTACAGGAGGATTTGGACAGACTTAGTGAGTGGGCAATAACATGGCAGATGGAAATAATGTGGAAAAATGTGAGGTTATCCACTTTGGCAGAAGGAACAGATGTGCAGAGTATTTCCTAAATGGTAAGAGATTAGAAAGTGTAGATATACAAAGGGACCTGGGTGTCTTTATCTATAAGTCAGTGAAAGCTAACTTGCAGGTGCAGCGGGTAATTAGGAAGACTAATGGAATATTAGCCTTTATCACAAAAGGATTTGAGCACAGGAATAATGAAGTCTTACTTCAATTGTGTAGAAGCTTGGTTAGACTGCACCTGGAGTGCTCTGTGTAGTTTTGGTCCCCTTACCTCAGAAGGGATATTATTGCCATAGAGGGAGTGCAACGAAGGTTCACCAGACTTGTTCCGGAGATGGCGGGACTGTCTTATGAAGAGAGATTGGGGAAATTGAGCCTGTATTTTCTAGAGTTTCGAAGAATGAGAGGTGATCTCATTGAAACCTACAAAATACTTCAAGGAAGTGGCCAAATGCATGGCAGATGCAGTATAATGTGGATAAATGTGAGGTTATCCATTTTGGTAGCAAAAACAGGAAGGCAGATTATTATCTGAATGGCTATAAATTGAGAGAGGGGAATGTGCAACGAGACCTGGGTGTCCTTGTACACCAGTCGCTGAAGGTAAGCATGCAGGTGCAGCAGGCGGTAAAGAAGGCAAATGGTATGTTGGCTTTCATAGCCAGAGGATTTGAGTACAGGAACAGGGATGTCTTGCTGCAATTGTACAGGGCCTTGGTGAGACCACATCTGAAATAGTGTGTGCAGTTTTGGTCTCCATATCTGAGGAAGGATATACTTGCTATAGAGGGAGTGCAGCGAAGGTTTACCCGACTGATTCCTGGGATGGCGGGACTGACATATGAAGAGAGATTGAGTCGATTAGGATTATAGTCGCTTGAGTTCAGAATAATGAGGGGGGATCTCATAGAAACCTATAAAATTCTAACAGGACTAGACAGGGTAGATGCAGGAAGGATGTTCCCGATGGTGGGGGAGTCCAGAACCAGGGCTCACAGTCTGAGGATATGGGGTAGACCATTTAGGACTGAGATGAGGAGAAATTTCTTCACCCAGAGAGTAGTGAGCCTGTGGAATTCATTACCACAGAAAGTAGTTGAGACCAAAACATTGTATGGTTTCATGAAGGAGTTAGACACTGGGGCGAAAGGGATCAAAGGGTATGGGGAGAAAGCGGGAGCAGGCTATTGAGTTGGATGATCAGCCATGATCATATTGAATGGTGGAGCAGGCTCAAAGGGCCGAATGGCCTACTCTTGCTACTAGTTTCTATGTTTCTATGTTTCTATGAAACACGTAAACAACACTCTAAACCCCCCACACGTCAATAACACTCTAACACCCCACACGTAAATAACACTCTAACCCCCTCCACACCAAGACTGCCTCCCTCCAACAGAACTGGCACAGGCAGGTTGCGAATCGCAACACCTCTTGCCTAAAAACTGGGGCAAATTAATTTATAGCACTTCAAATAGGAATGTTTGATGGAGACTGTGTAGAGGGAGCTTTACTCTGTATCTAACCCCGTGCTGTACCTGTCCTGGGAGTGTTTGATGGGGACAGTGTAGAGGGAGCTTTACTCTGTATCTAACCCCGTGCTGTACCTGTCCTGGGAGTGTTTGATGGAGACTGTGTAGAGGGAGCTTTACTCTGTATCTAACCCCGTGCTGTACCTGTCCTGGGAGTGTTTGATGGGGACAGTGTAGATGGAGCTTTACTCTGTATCTAACCCCGTGCTGTACCTGTCCTGGGAGTGTTTGATCGTGATGGTGTAGAGGGAGCTTTACTCTGTATCTAACCCTGTGCTGTTCCTGTCCTGGGAGTGTTTGATGGGGACAGTGTAGAGGGAGCTTTACTATGTATCTAACCCTGTGCTGTACCTGTCCTGGGTGTGTTTGATGGGGACAGTGTAGAGGGAGCTTTACTCTGTATCTAACCCTGTGCTGTTCCTGTCCTGGGAGTGTTTGATGGGGACAGTGTAGAGGGAGCTTTACTATGTATCTAACCCCGTGCTATACCTGTCCTGGGAGTGTTTGATGGGGACAGTGTAGAGGGAGCTTTACTCTGTATCTAACCCCGTGCTGTACCTGCCCTGGGAGTGTTTGATGGGGACAGTGTAGAGGGAGCTTTACTCTGTATCTAGCCCCGTGCTGTACCTGCCCTGGGAATGTTTGATGGGGACGGAGTAGAGGGAGCTTTACTCTGTATCTAACCCCGTGCTGTACCTGTCCTGGGAGTGTTTGATGGGGACAGTGTAGAGGGAGCTTTACTCTGTATCTAACCCCATGCTGTACCTGTCCTGGGAACACTCTTTGTTGACATTGTCCCAATCTACAGTCCTGGTCTCTTTCACTTGGATGAGCTCTGGGAAGGATCCTGACTGCCCTGACCCTCCTGCAGTGAGCTCCACACTCAGTGGCTGATCTCCGAGGTGGGTTCAGCAGATGGCTCTCTCTTTGTTCTGTCTGAAATTTCTTTCTGTCGTTTTACGGATTTGATTCCGTATTTCCAGGATGTGGTCACCAGCCCTGCTCCGCCCACACTACCCTTCCTCTTGCAAGAAATTGATCAACCGCCTCAGAGTTGCACTCTGCAACCTCTCGCTGGATAAGATGTACCATTAGAGACAAAGACCTCCGTCATTGCTCCTCTGTCCCCACCGTGGGGCTGGCCAAGATGACCATCGCTGTGGACTTTGAAGAATGTCTGAAAGACTCGCTAAAGTTCAGGTAGGACCGAGTCACATTAAAACCTCTGGTTACACGGCTGACGATTCAGGTGGTGAATGTCACAACCCTCAAGCACCTCCCCTACTCCTCTTTTCTTGCTTTTAGAATTCTCCCTCTCTCCCCGCTCCGAAATTATTTTGACAAAATTTAAGCCAAACGTTTCAAGCGTGGCCTTGCCTCGCGGTCTGGTCTTGTTTTAAAACTAACTCTTTGGGGGGAAAAAAAACTCTGTTTGCTTCGGGGTGACGAAGTTAAGAACATCTCAGGAGAGGAAGTTAAGAACCATCTCAGTCATTGATCCTCTGACCTCACAGGATAACACAGCCGAGAAGGAGGTCGTTCAGCCCACTTTGCCTTTAAAGGATCCGGACGCTGAGTTTTAACAAAACGAGCTTGCTGTACTTTGTCGAGCACCTAGTGCCTCCCGCTACATGTTGGATAGCACAAATCTCGGCCTATTTGTTTGCTTGTCACGCACTTTACATCGCATTGCCTGTAGGAAGTGATAGAAGCAACGCAGAATTGGCCTAAACTGTGATTAGCACGTCTGATAGCAATCACACGGTCGGTGACCTCCCTCCCACACAAAACCCTTCAACCCTAGCCCACTTGCCTCCCCCCACCCCCACCCCCACCCGCCACCAACCTGCACCCCCAACACCCCCAGCATACTGTATCACCAGAAGTGCCATTCTTTGAGATGTGATGTTAATGCGAGTCCCCGCCTGCTCTCTCAGGCGGGTGTAAAGTGATACCATGGCGCTATTGGAAGAAGAGGAGGGGAATTCATCCCACTGCCCAGAGCCAATATTGACCCCTCGACTAGAACCAGGTTGTCCATTCGTTACCACATTAGCATGTTCCGATTGCTGCCATTTTAGATCAGCATCTACATTTCAAACGTTCGTTGTTGGTTGTGAAGCACTTTAAGGTATTCCTATGTAGTGAAAGGCGCTATAAAAATGCAAGCTTGTTATTTTTTTCAACTTTCCATTTATGATCAGTCTTCCCCCAGTCAGCACTGCTATGAACTCTCCTCTCTTCCTCTGCCTACACTTTAAATATATCACCATGCACACTCCTCCTCAGCACTGCAGAAGCTTCTACTTTAGCTCACACTATGTCAGGATCTTAAATCAGCTCCCGCCCTCTCTCAGCTCCTCAGGACTGTCGACTGTGGCTCCGTTGGTTGGTCTCTGAGTCACCAGGTTCTGGGCTCAAGTCCCCCTCCAGAGACTTGAGCACAGAAGTCCAGGCGGGCGCTCCTGGTGCAGTGCCGAGGGAGTGCTGCGCTGTCGTGGGTGCCATCTTTCAGGTGAGACTTTGACTTCAGGATCCACCTGTCCTCTCAGCTTGGACTTAAAAGATTTGGTGGCACTATTTCTGTGACAGGGCCTCGGAATCATTGCCAGCACCCCCATGCACTCCAGTTTTGAACATGGCTAATGCTCATTGGCGTCCCACAATGCCCTCACTTAAGCCTCCAAGCAGCTGGTAATGGACACCAGCGGGGCACACCCTGGTACCTTGCCTCAGCTGGCGAGCTGAACTCAGCGAGGGTATCATCAGCTCTGCCTGGTGTAGCCGGGGACATCAGGCCTCTACAACTGGTCTGGATTGTTGGAAAAGGCAGATAACCCTCGCGAGAGGACAGTGGCTCTGAATGTGGACAGCAGCAAGTTCCACCTCTGGGGGAACTCTCCTGACAAGACTTCTGGCTGGTCACCTTGGAAAATGTTGAGACCTTTTGGCTGTTTCGCCCCATAATTAACAACGAAGCCTCATTGCCCAAATGCTGTTGCTCCCAGTGGAGGTTTCTGGCACAACATTGGAGACATCGCACAGCAAGAGGAAAGGACCTGAAGGAGAAGATTTGAAGAAGAGCAGGGGAGTTGGGTGGGGGTTCACCCTGAGCAGGGGGGGGCACTGTTATGCCTTCAATGCTGGAATATCCCTGGCACGCAGCTAAAGAAGCAGCGGACAGATGAACATACCCCTCCACGTAAACCAATTGACATCAATTTGGTTATCCCCTTTCGAAAGGAACTGGGAACAAGGTCGGATAAACACGTTGAATTGAATTGATGGGACAGCAGGAGGTCATTCAGTACCTCGGGCCTAGTTTGCCATTCACATAGGTCACAGCTGATCTCCATCACCGATCCACTCACTCACCTCTGCTCCGCCTCCCGTGATATTCTTGAGTGTAGTAAACAGTGAGGCGGATAATAATGGACTGTAGGAGGACATGTAGCTGGTGGGAGGGTTCACTCCGGTAGGAAGAGTAAAGACGAGGCAATAGAGACTAAACGGTACAATATTAAAGGGGCCGCAGGATCTTGGAGGCCTGGTGGTGTTTTGAATGAAGATGGCAGGAGAAGACTGTTCTTAAAAAAAAATAAACAAATATGAGATCCTCAGTTTTATTAATAGGGGAATAGAGGACAAAAGTGAAGAGGTTACGGGTTGTAAGTGGTGGGTTGTCTTATGAGGAAAGGTTGGACAGGTTAGGCTTGTATCCGCTGGAGTTTAGAAGAGTGAGAGGCGACTTGATTGAAACATATAAGATCCTGAGGGGGTCTTGACAGGGTGGCTGTGGAGAGGATGTTTCCTCGTGTGGGAGAATCTAGAACTAGGGGGTCACGGATTAAAAATGAGGGGTCGGCCATTTAAGAGAGAGATGAGGAGAAGCTTTTTCCCTCAGAGGGTCGTGAGTCTTTGGAATTCTCTTCCTCCAAAGGCGGTGGGAGCAGGGTCTTTGGTCGGGATTTTGCAGCCCACCATGTTGGGACCCGCGGCGGGCCAGACAGAAGTCCATGAAATTTCGGCGGGACCAGAAGTTTCCGGTAGAGGACAGGGCCGGAAAATCCCGGCCTTTGAACATTTTGAAGGTGAAACTAGATGAGTCCTTGGTAAGCAAGGGGGAGGCGGGGGGGTGTGAAAGGTTATCGAGGGGGGGTAGGCCGGAATGTGGAGTTGAGATTACAATCAGATCAGCCACGATCTTATTGAATGGCGGAGCAGGCTCGAGGGGCCGAGTGGCCTACTCTTGCTCCTAATTCCTAAGTTCGTATGTACGCAAGTTAGGCTAACCCTTTTTAAACCACTTTTTACGGTGACAGGAAGGTCAGTAACCAGAGGACACAGATTTAAGGTGATTGGAAAAAGAACAGAGGTGTCTTGAGGAAACGGTGTTCAGTGAGCTGATGATCTGGGATATACTGCTAGGAAGAGTGAAGGAAGCAGATTCAATAGTGACTGAAATACTTGAAGGGATAAAATGCGTGGAGAAATAATGGGCAGAGTGGATTAATTGTATAGCTGCACCAAAGAGCCAGCACAAGTGCAAGGGGCTGAATGGCCTTCTTCTGTGCTGTATCATTCTCTGACTCTACTCTTACCCAAACAGAAATCTACCAATCGTAGTCCTGAACACTCGAGCTGAGCCCAGGTGTCTGCAGCAGCGAGAGAGTTCTAGATTTCCATTGCACTTTGCAAAAAGCTGCTTTCTATACTCGATTCTGTAGTCGATTAATCCCACTGCGATTAAAGTGACCTTGGTTTGGAATTCCCCACCAGAGGAATTAGTTTCTCACTCTGTTCCCTTTCCAATCTTTTTAACATTATGAACCACTCCAACATTCAGCTCTCATTGGCAAGAAAATACAAACTGACTTGATGAAACCTATCCTGATAACTTAACTCCTTCATGTTCAGTATTATTGTGGTGAACTTGTGCTGAATCCCCTCCAAATTCCCAGTAACAACAGATAAATCTGTTTTAGTGATACTGGTTAAGAGATTAAATATTGTGCTCTCTCCCCATAGCCCTGTATCAATCCCAAACTAATCCCACTGCCCCACTCTCTCCCCATAGCCCTGTATCAATCCCAAACTAATCCCACTGCCCCACTCTCTCCCCATAGCCCTGTATCAATCCCAAACTAATCCCACTGCCCCACTCTCTCCCCATAGCCCTGTATCAATCCCAAACTAATCCCACTGCCCCACTCTCTCCCCATAGCCCTGTAGCATCCCCAAACTAATCCCAGTGCCCTGCTCTCTCCCCATAGTCCCTAATCGATCCCAAACTAAGCCCACTGCCCCACTCTCTCCCCATAGCCCTGTATCAATCCCAAACTAATCCCACTGCCCCACTCTCTCCCCATAGCCCTGTATCAATCCCAAACTAATCCCACTGCCCCACTCTCCCCCCAAAGCCCTGTATCAATCTCAAACTAATCCCACTGCCCCACTCTCTCCCCATAGCCCTGTATCAATCCCAAACTAATCCTACTGCCCCACTCTCTCCCCATAGCCCTGTAGCATCCCCAAACTAATCCCAGTGTCCTGCTCTCTCCCCATAGTCCCTAATCAATCCCAAACTAAGCCCACTGCCCCACTCTCTCCCCATAGCCCTGTATCAATCCCAAACTAATCCCATTGCCCCACTCTCTCCCCATAGCCCTGTATCAATCCCAAACTAATCCCACTGCCCCACTCTCTCCCCATAGCCATGTATCAATCCCAAACTAATCCCACTGCCCCACTCTCTCCCCAAAGCCCTGTATCAATCTCAAACTAATCCCACTGCCCCACTCTCTCCCCATAGCCCTGTATCAATCCCAAACTAATCCTACTGCCCCACTCTCTCCCCATAGCCCTGTATCAA
This sequence comes from Cetorhinus maximus, assembly GCF_964194155.1. Lineage (NCBI taxonomy): Eukaryota > Metazoa > Chordata > Chondrichthyes > Lamniformes > Cetorhinidae > Cetorhinus > Cetorhinus maximus. Next base: position 1,546,552 of record NC_135912.1, on the reverse strand, counting down.
TCTCAAACTAATCCCACTGCCCCAAACTCTCGCCATAGCCCTGTATCAATCCCAAACTAATCCCACTGCCCCAAACTCTCGCCATAGCCCTGTATCAATCCCAAACTAATCCCACTGCCCCACTCTCTCCCCAAAGCCCTGTATCAATCTCAAACTAATCCCACTGCCCCACTCTCTCCCCATAGCCCTGTATCAATCCCAAACTAATCCTACTGCCCCACTCTCTCCCCATAGCCCTGTATCAATCTCAAACTAATCCCACTGCCCCACTCTCTCCCCATAGCCCTGTATCAATCTCAAACTAATCCCACTGCCCCATTCTCTCCCCATAGTCCTGTAGCATCCCCAAACTAATCCCACTGCCCCAACCTCTCCCCATAGCCCTGTATCAATCTCAAACTAATCCCTCTGCCCCATTCTCTCCCCATAGCCCTGTATCAATCCCAAACTAATCCCACTGCCCCAAGCCCTCGCCATAGCCCTGTATCAATCTTAAACTAATCCCACTGCCCCATTCTCTCCCCATAGTCCTGTATCAATCCCAAACTAATCCCACTGCCCCATTCTCTCCCCATAGCCCTGTATCAATCTAAAACTAATCCTATTGGCCCACTCTCTCCCCATAGCCCCTGTGTCAACCCCAAACTAATCCCACTGCCCCACTCTCTCCCCATAGTCCTGTATCAATCCCCAAACTAATCCCACTGCCCCATTCTCTCCCCATAGCCCTGTATCAATCTAAAACTAATCCTATTGGTCCGCTCTCTCCTCAAAGCTCTGTTTCAATGTAAAATTAATCCTACTGCCCAGCTCTCTCTCTCCATAGCTCTGTGTTTGAAATATTGATCTGCTTACCAAGCCCTTTGTGTAAATACATTCTTCCTAACCTCTCTTATCGGCAACTTGCTATCGATGATGTGATTTCCTCAGCCTATCGAATACATTTTTCCTTATTCACTCTACCAAATTATGAGTTTGAAAATTGCTGTTACATTTCCTTCCGGCCCCTCTCTTCTGCAGTGAAATCTGTGCCAAAAACTCCAAAGGGAATTGGATAAATACCTAATGGAAAAAAAATTGCAGGGCCAATGGGGGGAATTGAGCAGAAGGACTGGGACTAATTGGATGGCTCTTTCAAAGGGCTAGCACAGGCACGAAGGGTGGAATGGCCTCATTCTGCAACTGTATCATTCATTGCTTCTTAGAACTCTCTCTTCTAATTAGAGTTTCCAAAACCTGCATCATCCTGGTGAACCCACACTGTACTCTCTCTCTCTCTCACTCTCTCTCTCTCTCTCTCTCTCTGCTTTTAATACCCTCTCTATAAACAGGCATCGAATAGTCATGTTCAATACTACAACTGCAGCCTAACTAAAGTGTGATGTAAGTGAAGCTGCATTGAATCTGCCTGTTTAGTAATGTGTTAATGGGTGAGCAATGTATTTGCTCTGTGCTGCTCCATTTGTGCCTGAGCACTCCACATTGTCACTATCCTGCCACTTCACAGTTAATAGGATGTCACACCTCCTAATGGGCCAATGCTGGCCTTCATAAAGCCAGTGTTGGCCGCAACAAAAACAGAATTACCTGGAAAAACTCAGCAGGTCTGGCAGCATCGGCGGAGAAGAAATCAGTTAACGTTTCGAGCCTTCATGGCCCTTCGGCAGAACTGAAGCATAGTTAGAAGAAGGGAGAAATATAACTGGTTTAAGGTGGGTGGGGGTGGGGGGTGGGGGGGGGGAGAGAGAGACGTTGAGGGTGTGGTGATTGTGGAGATGAGCAGCTCATCAAAAGATGTCACAGACAAAAGGGTCAAAGAGGTGTTGAAGGTGGTGATATTTGTCTGAGAAAAGTGCTAATTAAGAATGGAAGACAGGATATTCAAAGTACAGCTCTAGTGGAGGTGGGGTGGAAAGACTAACGAGGTTTTAGTTTTAGATTTAAAAATAATGGAAATAGGTGGGGAAAGAAGAATCTATATAAATTATTGAAAAAAAAGCAGGGGGTGGGGGCGGGGGAGAAACGGGGTGGGGATGGGGGGAGGGGGAGTTTAAGATCTAAAGTTGTTGAATTCAATATTCAGCCCGGAAGGCTGTAAAGTGCCTAGTCGGAAGATGAGGTGCTGTTCCTCCAGTTTGCGTTGGGCTTCACTGGAACAATGCAGCAAGCCAAGGACAGACATGTAGGCAAGAGAGCAGGGTGGAGTGTTAAAATGGCAAGCGACAGGGAGGTTTGGGTCTTTCTTGCAGACAGACCGCAGGTGTTCCGCAAAACGGTCGCCCAGTTTGCATTTGGTCTCTCCAATGTAGAGGAGACCGCATTGGGAGCAACGAAAGCAGTAGACTAAGTTAGGGGAAATGCAAGTGAAATGCTGCTTCACTTGAAAGGAGTGTTTGGGCCCTTGGACCGTGAGGAGAGAGGAAGTGAAGGGGCAGGTGTTGCATCTTCTGCGTGGGCATGGGGAGGTGCCATAAGTGGGGGTTGAGGAGTAGGGGGTGATGGAGGAGTGGACCAGGGTGTCCTGGAGGGAACGATCCCTACGGAATGCCGTCAGGGGGGGTGAAGGGAAGATGTGTTTAGTGGTGGCATCATGCTGGAGTTGGCGGAAACACCCAACATCAGAGGCGTGAAGCAACATGATGGCCCCTGCGGTGCTGCTATTTAAAGGGCCAGGCAAACCCTGATTGCAGGTCAGTCAAACTTCTGGACCGTTCTCTATTGGAAAGTGCCTGAAGGTGCCCCCGAGTGGTTTTGGAGGTGCTTTGGTCAGAGAGCTTTGCCTTAGCCTCCCCGGGGATGGCAGAGGGGCGAGTGACCTGCCCACACACAGAGGTGTGACAATGTCTCCGGATCTGCAGCGTGTGCAGTGTAGAGAGGCTGCTGGGGGGGGGTCGGGGGGAGGAGCTTCACACCGTGTCCCTCTGTCGAACTGAAGCAGGAGGCCTCCAAGCTTATTGACGGTGACGGGAGAGGCCAGAGGATGGCAGTATGCATGACCAGTAAGCGCTTTCCTTCAATACCAGCAAGACTTGCCTGCCGCCTCGCTGTCCGGTGACCCTGCAACCTGATGGCTTAACGTGTGCTTATCCCAACCCCTTCTGCTCTGCTCCCTCCTTTTGTGTCCCACCCTCTGTCTACAGGAGACAGGGCCGGACGGCAGTGTTATGTATAGCTGTGAGTTTGGCTGGTGTTGCTTCCATTAGCTCAGTAAGGCCCGTGGATACCTGTGAAAGGTGGATGTGAGGGTGGCAGTGTTTTGTAGGCGTGTGCGGGGTATCTGGATGGGCAGTAGGTGTGAACCCTGAGTGCAGGGAGTGCTGCTGGCTGAGTGATGGGGTGTGGTGCACTGAGCACCGTGAAAGCTTGATGCTGTGGTGCCCAGGAGATATCAGGGTAATGGTTCATTCACACACCTTGACCTCTCCGCGGAAGGTCATCGAGGTCCTTCTGGCACCGCTGACAGGTTTTAAGGTTCAGACTCCAGGACTTAACCTCTCTGGGCACCTGGTCCCACTCCCTTCCGAGGGTTGGTCCCTGAAAGACCCCCTGACCCCACGACCTACCTCCTCCTGCCCACCTGCACCGCTGATGCCCCCAGCGCTGCCTCCATGAATCCGGATCCCTCTAATATAATATATAATCAATTTTGTGCCTAATGTAACTGAGTTGCCAACTCTGGCCAGATGTATTCCTGGAGGCCTAATCAGGTGACATCCTGCCCCCCCACCGTCTCAACCCTATCCTCCCGCTGCCGGTCCCCTGACGTTCATCGTCGTGGCTCCCCTGCCTCTCCGAGGTCAACTGGGAAAATGAACAGACTCTCCTTGACCGAGATGGCTTTTAGACAAACCACAAAATTCTTCCCCAAACTCTAGCACTTGTATGACCGAAAAAAGCGAAAGGGTTCAAAGAAATGGCGGGAAAGCCATTTCTTTAATGGCCCTGTGATTTTTCTCCCCATTTGTCTGGCAGCAGAGAGTGCCGGAGGTTAAACTTTAATTCCTGGGGCCTCCGGTGGGAAAATGAACGGAGAGTTGGCAACTCTGCGGACTGGAAGGTTCCAGGGTCAGTCCCTGGTTTGTGAGCCCGGCTGAGATACAGCAGAGGTAGGCAGGCACTCGTGGAGAAGGGGGGGCGGGTGGGGGGAGGGAAGAACGCCACCTGACGACCCTTGCTGAAAGGAAGCGGCATGGGGAGAACAGGTCTGGCCTGGGCTGCGATTCACGTCACAGTCGAGCAGCTCGCCATTTGGGCGACCCCCAAACAATGGCCGCTCGGGCAGCCGGCGGCTGCGCAGGGCCCCGAGAAGCGGAGAGAAGGAGGAAGGGGTGCCGTTAGGATCAACTAAAGCAAGGCGGAGTGACATTGGCCTGCCCTTCTGGCCAATGGCCTCTCAGCCTGGCTGAAATTCTGCCGTAGAGTGCTGCGCGCCGACTGTGGACTGCGGTGGCCCTGCAGTCAGCCGAGCGTGGCTGGGAGCCATACTGTTGACTTCATGTGGATTCAGTCACAGGATGTTGCGAGCAGCGCTGCTGTGCTTCAGTCGAAAAACCACAGGCTGCCTTTTTGCACCCTGACCAAATCTGTGGGAGCTGTGCCTGATTCCACTCATGCAGGCGCAGTGAATGTTCGTCTCTGCACGACAGTCGGTCCGTCTCCCATTCCTCCCCCAGAATGACCTCCGGTTCTCTTAACGTTCAGCTTCGGGTTTTTACATCCAATGGATGGAAACCAGGCCATCACTTTGCTGAGGTAACAGTGCTTCAGAGGGTAGCAATCTCCCCCTCTGAGTCTGAAAGTTACAGGGTTCCAGTTCCTCTCCGAACGTCTAGCCACGTACTCCGGGTTGGACACCCTCAGTGCAGCACTGAGGGGGCCCTGCACTGTTGCAGGTTTCACCTTTTCGAATGAGATGTGAAGAGAGACCCCCCACCCTGTCTCCTCAGGTGTTTGTGAGAGAGCCCAGGACGACCCACTAGAGGGAAAGCAGGGAAGCGAGAAGCAAGTGTGACGGGAGAAAAAAGCTTTTCCACATAATGAGCGGTTCGGGCCTGGAGTCCGCGGCCTGGAAGTGTGGTGGAGGCAGGTTCAGTGGAGGTTTTCAAGAGGACATTGGATTATTATTTAAAGAGAAACAATGTGTAGGGGTCGGGGGAAGAGGCAGGGGAATGGCACCAAGTCGTAAAGCACGTTCGGAGAGCCGGTGCAGACAGGATGGGCCAAATGGCCTCCTTCTGCACCATAACCTTCTGTGGTTCTGTGTCCCCGAGCCGATATTTATCCCTCAGTCAACATGATGTCAGAAAACGGATTATGTGCTCAGTGCTGGAGGAGCCCAGACCCACAGGGCGGGGGAAGGGCCCAGTCCCACAGGGCAGGGGGTGAAGGGCCCAGTCCCACAGGGCAGGGGGTGAAGGGCCCAGTCCCACAGGGCAGGGGGTGAAGGGCCCAGTCCCACAGGGCAGGTGGGGGGAAGGGCCCAGTCCCACAGGGCAGGGGGGGGGGAAGGGCCCAGTCCCACAGGGCAGGGGGGGGGAAGGGCCCAGTCCCACAGGGCGGGGGAAGGGCCCAGTCCCACAGGGTGGGGGGAAGGGCCCAGTCCCACAGGGCAGGGGGGGAAGGGCCCAGTCCCACAGGGCAGGCGGGGGGGAAGGGCCCAGTCCCACAGGGCGAGGGGGGGAAGGGCCCAGTCCCACAGGGCAGGGGGGGGAAGGGCCCAGTCCCACAGGGCAGGGGGGGAAGGGCCCAGTCCCACAGGGCAGGGGGGGAAGGGCCCAGTCCCACAGGGCGGGGGAAGGGCCCAGTCCCACAGGGCAGGGTGGGGGAAGGGCCCAGTCCCACAGGGCAGTTGGGGGAAGGGCCCAGTCCCACAGGGCAGGGGGTGAAGGGCCCAGTCCCACAGGGCAGGGGGGGGAAGGGCCCAGTCCCACAGGGCAGGGGGGGGAAGGGCCCAGTCCCACAGGGCAGGGGGGGGAAGGGCCCAGTCCCACAGGGCAGGGGGGGGAAGGGCCCAGTCCCACAGGGCAGGGGGGGGAAGGGCCCAGTCCCACAGGGCAGGGGGGGGAAGGGCCCAGTCCCACAGGGCGGGGGAAGGGCCCAGTCCCACAGGGCAGGGGGTGAAGGGCCCAGTCCCACAGGGCAGGGGGGGGAAGGGCCCAGTCCCACAGGGCAGGGGGGGGAAGGGCCCAGTCCCACAGGGCAGGTGGGGGAAGGGCCCAGTCCCACAGGGCAGGGGGGGGAAGGGCCCAGTCCCACAGGGCAGGGGGGGGAAGGGCCCAGTCCCACAGGGCAGGGGGGGAAGGGCCCAGTTCCACAGGGCAGGGGGGGAAGGGCCCAGTCCCACAGGGCAGGGGGGAAGGGCCCAGTCCCACAGGGCGGGAGGTGGGGAAGGGCCCAGTCCCACAGGGTGGGGGAAGGGCCCAGTCCCACAGGGCAGGGGGTGAAGGGCCCAGTCCCACAGGGCGGGAGGTGGGGAAGGGCCCAGTCCCACAGGGCGGGAGGTGGGGAAGGGCCCAGTCCCACAGGGCGGGAGGTGGGGAAGGGCCCAGTCCCACAGGGCGGGAGGTGGGGAAGGGCCCAGTCCCACAGGGTGGGGGAAGGGCCCAGCCCTACAGGGCATAGGTTTGGGCCCAGCCCCCACAAGGCAGTGGAAGGGCCCTTCCTCGCCAAGGGGCTAGTAGAGATTAGGAGGTTACTGAGTGGGCTGTGATTCGGTGAGTTTGTGTTGAGTCATTGGTAGCTTCATCAGTCAGTACCAGTTTGTTGGAGCTGGGTGCTCCAATATTGTTTCATGTGGAAGCTTGACAAGATGAGGTTGTAGTGCAGATGAGTGCAGGCCCAGAGTGAAAGGACTGGAACTAACCCACCATTCCCCACATGTTCAGCCCCTTGCAGGTGGCAATCACAGGACAGCGGGAACCTCAGCTTATTTTTCTGAGCTGCACACAGCAAAACTGAGGGCGAGTGGAATGATTGCTCGGCTGAGATCAGAGAACCCAGCGCTGAAACAGAGGTGGAACGTGGGCTGTTTCTCGCTTGTGTGTCTCAGCTCCTCTGTGCAGCACTGAGCCAGAGCGCTGAGTGATAGTCACAGGCCCAGACTCCCCCAGAGCGTGTCTGAACTGAGACTAAGGCAGTCACTGTGCATTTAATTTCCTGCCAACAAGGCCCCATTTTACTTGTGGTTTTCAAAATGCTAATTTTGTCCTAATTACAATTCACATTCGTCATGATCCTGACATTGCCGAAGTCTGTTTCTAAGCGGGGTCCTGCCTCTCTCTCTCTCGCTTTCTCTGTATCAATTTTTTTTTATTTTCCACAACTGATTCTCCACATGTTTTGAACAGTGTCTCGTATCGGCCTCCACAGTGCGAGACATAGAAAGCATCCAAAGACTAGTAGAAAGTCAAGAAGCAAAAGGGAGGGAGGATCTTAAAAACAACCACTGGATGAGTAATCCAGTTAATGCTCTGGGGACCTGGGTTCGAATCCCACCACAGCAGATGGTGAGATCTGAATTCAATTCGATTCAATCTGCAATTACCAAGTCCAGTGATGACCACGAAACCATTGTCGATTATTGTAAAAGCCCATCTGGTTCACTAATGTCCTTCAGGGAAGGAAATCTGCCATCCTTACCCTGGTCTGGTCTACACGTGACTCCAGGCCCACAGCAATGACTCTTAAATGGCCTAGCAAGCCACTCAGTTCGCAAGGGCAATAAATGTAGGCCTAGCCACCCACCACCACCACCCCCCCATGAATGAACGAAATAAAACTAATGCGACCAAAGCTTGGCAAGTCCCCTGATGGCCTGCATCCTAGGGTCTTAACAAAGTGGCTGCAGAGATAGCAGATGCATTGGTTACAATCTTCCAAAATTCCCTAGATTCTGGAAAGGTCCCTGTGGATTGGAGAACTGCATCTGTAAGAAAGGAGGGAGGCAGAAGACAGGGAATTATAACCCAAGGAAAATGCTGGAATCCATTATTAAGGGAATAATACCAGAAAATCAAAGTCAACATGGTTTTATGAATGGGGCAAATTTGAGCTCTTTGAGGATGTAGGCAGGGTAGATAAAGGGGAGCCAGTAGATGTGGTGTACTTGGATTTCTAGAAGGCATTCAATAAGGTGCCAGACAAAAGCTGAGAGAGACAGGATGAGAGCTCATGGTTTTGGGGGGTAATATATTTGTATGATAGAGGATGAGCTTACTGACAGGAAACAGAGAGTAGGGATAAGTGGGTCATTTTCATGTTAGCAAACTAGCTAGTGGAATGCTAAGTGAATTTGTACTGCAGCCTATATTAATGACTCGAATGAAGGGACAGAGTGTACTGTAGTCAAATTTGGTGATGATACAAAGATAAGTAGGAAAGCAAGTTGTGAGGAGGATACAAAGAGTCTAAAAAAGGATATAGATGAGTTAAGTGAGTGGGGAAAAATTTGGCAGATGGAGTATAATGTGGGCGGTGGGAGGAACAGGAAAGCAGAATATGATTTAAAAGGGCAGAGACTGCAGAATGCTGCATTACAGAGGGATTCAGGTGTCAACAAAGTTTAACAAGAAGTAATTAGGAAGGCAAATGAAATATTGGCCTTTATTGCAAAGTTGGCAGGGGAATATAAAAGTAGGGAAGTCTTGCTACAACTGTACCGGGCATTGGTGAGATTTAAGGAGGGATTTACTTGCATTGGAGGCAGTTCAGAGATTCCTGGAATAAAGGGATTGTTTTATGAGGAGAGGTTGAGCAGGTTGGGCCTGTACTCATTGGAGTTTAGAGGAATGAGAGATGACCTGATTAAATAATCTTATTACAATCCTAAGGGGGCTTGACAGGGTAGGTGTGAGCAGATGATGCCCCTCGTGGGGGATTCAAGAAATAGGAGACATGGTTTTGGGCCTCCCATTTAAGACTGAGATGCGGAATTTCTACTCCCAGAGAGTTGTTCATCTTTGGAATGCTCTACCCCAGCGCGCAGTGCAGCCTCAGTCAATGAATATCTTCAAGGCAGAGTTAGACAGATTTTTGATCGATGAGGAAATCGAGGTTTATTGGGTGTAGACAGGAAAGTGGAGTTAAGGCTACAATCAAATCAGCTATGATGGGATCGAATGGCCAAACATGACTCGAGGGGCTGAATGGCCTATTCCTGCTCCTATTTCGTATGTTTCTATTTTTATCTCTGGTCTCAACATCACGATTACTCCCATCATAGGAATAAAAAGGAATTAGATACAGAGTAAAGCTCCCCCTACACTGTCCCCATCAAACACTCCCAGGACAGGTACAGCACGGGGTTAGATACAGAGTAAAGCTCCCTCTACACTGTCCCCATCAAACACTCCCAGGACAGGTACAGCACGGGGTTAGATACAGAGTAAAGCTCCCTCTACACTGTCCCCATCAAACACTCCCAGGACAGGTACAGCACGGGGTTAGATACAGAGTAAAGCTCCCTCTACACTGTCCCCATCAAACACTCCCAGGACAGGTACAGCACGGGGTTAGATACAGAGTAAAGCTCCCTCTACACTGTCCCCATCAAACACTCCCAGGACAGGTACAGCACGGGGTTAGATACAGAGTAAAGCTCCCTCTACACTGTCCCCATCAAACACTCCCAGGGCAGGTACAGCACGGGGTTAGATACAGAGTAAAGCTCCCTCTACACTGTCCCCATCAAACACTCCCAGGACAGGTACAGCACGGGGTTAGATACAGAGTAAAGCTCCCTCTACAGCGTCCCCATCAAACACTCCCAGGACAGGTACAGCACGGGGTTAGATACAGAGTAAAGCTCCCTCTACACTGTCCCCATCAAACACTCCCAGGGCAGGTACAGCACGGGGTTAGATACAGAGTAAAGCTCCCTCTACACTGTCCCCATCAAACACTCCCAGGACAGGTACAGCACGGGGTTAGATACAGAGTAAAGCTCCCTCTACACCGTCCCCATCAAACACTCCCAGGACAGGTACAGCACGGGGTTAGATACAGAGTAAAGCTCCCTCTACACTGTCCCCATCAAACACTCCCAGGACAGGTACAGCACGGGGTTAGATACAGAGTAAAGCTCCCTCTACACTGTCTCCATCAAACACTCCCAGGACAGGTACAGCACGGGGTTAGATACAGAGTAAAGCTCCCCCTACACTGTCCCCATCAAACACTCCCAGGGCAGCTACAGCACGGGGTTCGATACATTAATAAGCTTCCTCTATGTTGTTTGAAGCATGTTCCTCATCTTCAATCTGAGAAACGACCACAATTAATATAATATTTGAAGTTCCCTTTCAAGATTCACTTGTTGGGATTCTGTGTATTAAAAGCAGAACTGAGAGGCACTGGGAGGGGCTACCTGAGTGGTCCCAGGACAGAAAATGCCCACTGGCGAGAGCTGTTTACATATCTGTCGATTCCGACCTCTCCAACCGAGGTAGCAGTGCAGCTCAAAGGACCTACATCGGAGCATCACCACATTTAAAAACAACAAGCCAATGCAGTCAGTCTAACGTATACTGTGAGGCCTTCACGTACAATATCATGATGCATCGCTAGGCAACGGCTGTGAGAAGAGGAAACTAGCAATGCTTGGTTGATTGATGGCAGCGAACGATAAAAGCACATAGGAAGTGGTGACAACCACAAGCGTTGGAACTCAGAAGTCAGCCCAGGGAACAGATAACTTTCTACTCATTCTCCAAAAGGGGCCTTTAAAAGCAGCCGGTAAAGAGCCCCCTAAGAAACAAATTTGTCAGCAGCCATGGAAACCACCTTAATCCATTGAGTAATTGGCTCAAGATCATGACTGGCTCTGCCTTCCATTAGAGGTAAAAATGTGAGAGAGTTTCTGATAGGCTAGAAATCACCCTTTGACCCCTTGCACACCTCAGGCCTGGGAGGCCATTTTTGTTTATTCAATGTTTGATGATTGTACCTCTTCAAAAATAGGTGAAATGGGAATTAAATTAAGTTAAATTAAGTTCGCACTGCGCCCTTAGTGATTTAAGCACTTGGAAACAGGCCATACAGAACTTAGACTCATCAAATCACAAGTTATGTCATGCCTGCTTTTGCTAGCACCTGATAACCTTGCCCTTAGTGAAATAGTGCAGCACCTGTGGGAACACAGCCTCAACCCTTTGTTAATCACAAAAGGAAACATCAACACCAGGAGAAAGTCTTGGAAAAGGGCGCTCAAGATGCCAAAATAAATTAAATAAATGTGTCTGCACAGAAACTGAGCTACCCCAGGGATACAAATATCACGAAACATCAATCAGTTTCCACCCGTCAAGACTTGGCGACACTTTTGTTTCCAACACGAGCCAAGATTCGGGAATCCAATTCCCACAGGCTGGGCCTTGTCCTCGTTTTCTACAGGAAGCAAGGGAGGAGGTTGATCAGCTAAGATCAACCATGGGGCTAACTGATGCCATTTTCTGAGGCTGTAATAAGCTGAAGCTCCAGCGGGAATGATTTTACGCAGAGGGGTTGCTGGAGCAGGAACGTGGTTGGAGTAGAGGTGGCATCATCCAAGGGAAAACTGTCTGAATACTTAAAACTATGTTGGATCACATAGGATACAGAGCGCAGAAACAGAACCCATGCTGGTCTTTATCCTCTGCTTGAGCCTCCTCCAACCTTTCCTCATCTAAATCTACCAACCTCCACTCCTTTCTCCCTCAAATGTTTTTCCCCTTAAGTGAATCCTATATTATTCACTTCAGCTTCCTAGGCCTTTATGCCCATCCTCCCTGCCCCACTAATAAACCCACTCCCTGCGGCAGCGAGTTCCACATTCTCACCACTCCCTGGGCGAAGACGTTTCTCCTGAATTCCCGATTGGATTCATTAGTGAGTCTCTCACATTGATGACCTCTGGTTCTACCCTTCCCCACAAGAGGAAACATGCTGCCTGGATCCTGGATCAATCAGAACCTTTTGTCGTGTTAAAGGCCTCAATCAGATCACCACTCACCCTTCTGTTTTGAAGAAAAGAGACCCAGCCTGTCAATCCTTTCCTGATCTGTACACCCACACGTTTCTGACATCATCCTTGTCTGCACCTCCTCCGGTGCCTCTATATCCTTTTCATAATATGGTGACCAGAACTGCATGTAGTACTCGGTGTGGTTAAACCAAGGCCTGATAGAGGTTTAGTATAACCTCCCTACTTTTCAATTCTATCCCTCCATAAATAAAGTCTAGTATTTGGCTAGCCATTTTTTATGGTTTAGCTAACCTGCGGTGTAACAGTTAGTGAATGATGTATTTGCACTCTGAGATTCTTTCGTTTCTCTACCCCATTTAGACTTGCATCTTCTGTAACCTCCCAGCTAAAACGTACAACCACACTTTTATCTGTGTTTAAATTCAGTTGCCAATTATTTGCCTATTCTGCAAGTTTATTTTTTTTTAATTCTTTTGTGGAATGTGGGCATCTCTGGCAAGGCCAGCATTTGTTGCCCATCCCCAACTGCCTTGAACTGACCTTGCTAGGTCATTTCAGAATCACCTCTGGAGTTGCATGTAGGCCAGACCAGGTAAGGACAGCAGATTTCCTTCCCTGAAGGAGATTAGTGAACCAAATGGGTTTTTACAACAATAGTTTCAAGGTCCCCATTAGACTATTAATTCCTGATTTTTTTTTTAATTGAATTCAAATTTCACCATCTGCCAAGATGGGATTTGAACCCAGGTCCCCAGAGCATTACCCTGGGCCTCTGGATTACTAGTCCAGTAACAATAACACTACATCACCACCACCTTTTATCTTAATACATCCGTGGAGTTCCACTAGTATTTAGTTTGCACATTCCTTTTAGTGGAATATATTTTTCCTGCGCTTTGTTGAACAATGTTTTAAATCTTTCCAACTGTTGTTCTACATCAGTGTTTTCCAATATTGTTGTACATTTTATTTTCCCAAGTTCTATTCTCAGCCCTGTAAAACCAGCTTCTGTCCAATCTGTTAAGCCGACTTCCATCATAGTTGTGTCCTTCCCTATCATTTTAAAGCATAATATATTATGTTCACTATTGACTAGATGTTCCCCTCCTTCTCTTATCTGCTCTGGTTCATTCTCCATTCCCAGATCCAATAACAATCTTCCTTTTTTGGTTTTTTTACAAATTGGGTGAGAAAGGAGTCCTGTACATGCTACAGGAACTCCGGTGACTGTGGCACCTCCTGTCAACTCCTCCTGAATCACTGCTACCCAGTTCCCTGGCAGTCACAGCCTCTTTGTACTGAACATGTGTTTACCCCCGGGGTGTGTGCCTACATTCTGAACAACACGGTCCAGAAATTCCTCCCCCTCCCTTTGTAGAGCAAGATGTCAAATTCAGTTCATACGCTGGCACCTTAGCACTTGAGGTGAGCCACATTCAGCAAGTTTGGACATACAAGTGGGGGTAGAAACTGGTATGGGTTTTGCCCATTTTGTTTTCACATAAAACAGGTGAATCAGTTTCTGGGTGTGAGCTCCTGCACCAAATCTGCCGACGTATTGATCACCATTGTGTGTAGGCATCCCTGAGATCAGCACCCTATTCAATTTGAAGGAAAAGGAACCTGTGCCTGTTCCAGAGCACTGCTGTGAAGTGGCTAGAAAGACAAGGTGGAGCAATGATCAATAGTGATCATAATTTATTATGTTTTAAAATGATAGGGAATAAGTATGATGGAAATCGGCTTAACAGATCAGACAGAAGCTGGTTTTACAGGGCTGAGACTAGAACTTAGGAAAGTAAAATGGACAACAATGCCCTAGCTATTCAGCTCAACATTCGTGTTAAACGGATGCCTGGGGGCTGCTGGAGAAATAATTAAGAAGATTTTTCTTAACATTTCCTTCTGTGGAGCCTGGATGGCAAGAGTGCAGAGGAGGAGAATACTCCCCTGAGTTGCCCAGCACTAGTGTGAAATGTGTCAGTCTGTGCTTATCCCTCCTTAGTAGAAGTTACATTGGTTATGGGGATACCTTTGGGGGACACTGTTTGTTCAGCTTTGCTGGAGCAAAGACCCACACAGACACGGTGGGATGAATACTCTCCTTCTGCGCTGTACGCCTTCATGATTCTATGCACTTTCCTGAGAGATGACACAACATGTGGTGCAGGATGGAGAACAGGGTTTATATTCCAGAAGAATCATCCTATTCAACATTTAACCAAGTCTGTCTCTCTTCCAGAGCTTCGATTGAAGGGGTAGAGACCGAGGTCACAGAGCTTGAAGTCAAACTTGAGAAGGTGAGTGTCGCACGCCATGATTGGTGAGGGGTGAAGGGGGCAATTGGGCAGGGGCATTGGGGATGCCTTCCATTTGCCTGTGAATCCAACCTCCCTCCAACGCTGACCCTGACTGGGAGCCAGAACCTCCCCTCAGAACCGGAGAGCGAGTGAACGTTCTGCCTAAGGTGAAAGCAAAATACCGCAGATGCTGGAAACCTGAAACAAAAACAGAAAATGCTGGAAAAGTTCAGCAGGTCCAACAGCAACTGTGGAGAGAGAAACAGAGTTGACGTTTCAAGTCCATATGGCTCTTCTTCATAGTTAAAGAGAAGTAGAAATGTGATGAAATTTATACTGTTTAAGGGGGGGGGTGGAGTGGGTGAAGCTGGATAGATGGCCAGTGATAGGTGGAGGCAAAGGAGAGATTGCCAGAGGTGTCATGGACAAAAGGACAAAGGGATGTTAATGATTGTGATACTGGCTAAAGGAGGTGCTGATGGTGGCGTTAAGATAAGAAAACAGAATGTGATAATAGCAGGACAAGGGTAAGCACTCTGGAAAGAACAACATGAACAAGTGACAGATAGCCCTAGTGGGGGTGGGGTGGAGGGGATGGTGGTGGGAAAAAAGATTGAAAAAAGGATAAAAGGTTCAGATAAAACAATGAATGAATAAAAATGAAAATCAATAAAAATAAGTGAATAAAAAATAAACAACAAAAATAAATATTGAAAAAATGGGGTAAGAAAGGGGGTGGGGATGGAGAAGAGAGTTCATGATCTAAAATTGTTGAACTCAATATTCAGTCCGGAAGGCTGTAAAGTGCCTAGTCGGAAGATGAGGTGCTGTTCCTCCAGTTTGCATTGAGCTTCACTGGAACAATGCAGCAGGCCAAGGACGGACATGTGGGCATGAGAGCAGGGTGGAGTGTTAAAATGGCAAGCGACAGGGAGGTCTGGGTCACGCTTGCGGACAGACCGAAGGTGTTCCACAAAGCGGTCACCCAGTCTGCATTGGGTTTCTCCAATGTAGACGAGACAACATTCATCACATTTCTACTTCTCTTTAGCTCTGAAGAAAAGTCACACGGACTCGAAACGTTAACTCTGCCTTTCTCTCCACAGATGCTGTCCGACCTGCTGAGCTTTTCCGGCATTTTCTGTTTCTGTGTTGAACATTCTGCCTGGCGGGAGAGTAGAAGTGCAGACTCCGCAGAGGAAGGCCCTTTATTCCAACCCCACCACGGCCTCAAGCACATTGACCTATTCCGAGAGAGCGATAGGGGAAATCCTGCCCGGTTTAAATGAGATATTGCCATATATCCCTTTCTGTGGGGGTGTGATAGGATACTGTCATAACAAAAACAATTTGTATTTATATAGCACCTTCAACTAATAACGCATCCTGAAGCAATTCACAAGGTCAATTATAGCAACAGTTATAAAAACAAAAAACTACTGCGGATGCTGGAAATCCAAAACAAAAACAGAATTACCTGGAAAAACTCAGCAGGTCTGGCAGCATCGGCGGAGAAGAAAAGAGTCGACGTTTCGAGTCCACATGACCCTTCAACAGAACTGAGTGTAGTTAGGAGAGGGGTGAAATATAAGCTGGTTTAAGGTGGGGGGCGGGGGGAGGGAAGTTGAGGGTGGAGTGGTTGTAGGGACAAGCAAGCAGTGATAGGAGCAGATAATCAAAAGATGTCACAGACAAAAGGATCAAAGAGATGTTGAAGGTGGTGATATTATCTAAGAAAAGTGCTAATTAAAAATGGATGGCAGGACACTCAAGGTACAGCTCTAGTGGGGGTGGGGTGGAAAGACTGACAAGGTATTAGTTGTAGATTTAAAAATAATGGAAATAGGTGGGAAAAGAAAAATCTATATAAATTATTGAAAAAAACAAAAGGGAGGGGGAAGAAACGGGGTGGGGATGGGGGGAGGGAGTTTAAGATCTAAAGTTGTTGAATTCAATATTCAGCCCGGAAGGCTGTAAAGTGCCGAGTCGGAAGATGAGGTGCTGTTCCTCCAGTTTGCGTTGGGCTTCACTGGAACAATGCAGCAAGCCAAGGACAGACATGTGGGCAAGTGTTAAAATGGCAAGCGACAGGGAGGTTTGGGTCTTTCTTGCAGACAGACCGCAGGTGTTCTGCAAAGCGGTCGCCCAGTTTGCATTTGGTCTCTCCAATGTAGAGGAGACCGCATTGGGAGCAACGAATGCAGTAGACTAAGTTAGGGGAAATGCAAGTGAAATGCTGCTTCACTTGAAAGGAGTGTTTGGGCCCTTGGACGGTGAGGAGAGAGGAAGTGAAGGGGCAGGTGTTGCATCTTCTGCGTGGGCATGGGGAGGTGCCATAGGTGGGGGTTGAGGAGTAGGGGGTGATGGAGGAGTGGACCAGGGTGTCCCGGAGGGAACGATCCCTACGGAATGCCGCCGGGGGGGTGAAGGGAAGATGTGTTTGGTGGTGGCATCATGCTGGAGTTGGCGGAAATGGCGGAGGATGATCCTTTGAATGCGGAGGCTGGTGGGGTGATAAGTGAGGACAAGGGGGACCCTATCATGTTTCTGGGAGGGAGGAGGAGGCGTGAGGGCGGATGCGCGGGAGATGGGCCGGACACGGTTGAGGGCCCTGTCAACGTCAATTATAGCAACACCCTTCTTTGCTAAATCAAGGCTTACACATTGTGTGTAAGAAACATGAAAAATAATTCAGTTCTGCTGAAGGGTCATGAGGACTCGAAACGTCAACTCTTTTCTTCTCCGCCGATGCTGCCAGACCTGCTGAGTTTTTCCAGATAATTCTGTTTTTGTTATGAAAAATAATTACTCAGATGCCAGGGACTTCTTCAGGAGATCAGATATCATCTAGTTAATCCCAGGCTCTGCAAATCTAGACCAAACCACACCCTACCTCCCCTGCACAAAGAGCTCTGGTGTCTGTGCCTTTGTACATTTATTTATAATGTTATTACAGCAACACACTCCTAACAACATCACACACCCCAACTGCCTCCGGCTTGTCTGGATAATACATTTTGCTTATTCACCAGTGAGGAATTGTGTAAATCAATTATGGCTTTCCTCTTCTCCCTTCCCCACACATTCATAACGCAAGCCTATTTACACCAGGTTTCCCCCCTCGACAGTCCCAACACATTGCATTTATGTGTCGCCTGTAAAGTGGCAGTGCGCTTCAAGCAGAATTTGTCACTGAGCTACGCAAGGAGAGACTACAGACAGCTCAGGCAAAGAGGGAAGTTTTAAACAGCCTCTTAAAGGGGCAGAGTGACAGAGAGAGGTTTAGGGGGCGGGAATTCCAGAGCTGAAGGTCTTGAAAACTGAAAACACAGCAGTCAATGGTGGAATGGTTAAAATCAGGATGTTCTAGGGGCCAAAACTAACACAGAATAAACACACCATATGTGAGTGGATTCCCATGGATGGTTAATAGGGCCTGCTCTGCCCAAAGCCATTGCTGAATCAGTGCTAACATGTAGGTAAAAGTTTTAACAGTGAATCACTATCCTATACCTACATTTACAACTAACCTAGGCTTGAGCTCCCAATTGGGTTGGAGGAGGGAGGTACAGTCAGCCAAGATTCAAACACAATACTCCCCCCAACAGCCCTATCACCTCCCAGACCTTCATGTGCTTGCGAAATGCTGACTTACCACCAAAGATTTCCCAGGCATTCCCAATCGGAAATACCTAGACCTTGACAACTTTTTTTAAAATTCATTTTATAGGATGTGGGCATTGCTGGCTGGGCCCAGCATTTATTGCCCATCACTAATTGCCCTTTGAGAAGGTGGTGGTGAGCTGCCTTCTTGAACCGCTGCAGTCCCTGTGGTGTAGGTACACCCACTGTACTGTTAGGGAGGGGGTTCCAGGATTTTGACCCAGCGACAGTGAAGGAACGGCCGATATATTTCCAAGTCAGGATGGTGGGTGGCTTGGAGGGGAACTTCCAGGTGGTGGTGTTCCCTATGTGTCTGCTGCCCTTGTCCTTCTAGATGGTAGTGGTCATTGGTTTGGAAGGTGCTGTCTAAGGAGCCTTGGTGAGTTCCTGCAGTGCATCTTGTAGATGGTACACACACTGCTGCTACTGTGCGTCGGTGGTGGAGGGAGTGAATGTTTGTGGATGGGGTGCCAATCAAGCGGGGCTGCTTTGTCCTGGATGGTGTCCAGCTTCTTGAGTGTTGTGGGAGCTGCATCATCTAGGCAAGTGGGGAGTATTCCATCACACTCCTGACTTATGCCTTGTAGATGGTGGACAGGCTTTGGGGAGTCAGGAGGTGAGTTACTCATTGCAGGATTCCCAGTCTCTGACCTGCTCTTGTAGCCACAGTATTTATATGGCTAGTCCAGTTCAGTTTCTGGTCAATGGTAACCCCCAGGATGTCGAGAGTGGGGGATTCAGTGATGGTAATGCCATTGAATGTCAAGGGGTGATGGTTAGATTCTCTCTTGTTGGAGATGGTCATTGCCTGACACTTGTGTGGCACAAATGTTACTTGCCACTTGTCAGCCCAAGCCTGGATATTGTCCAGGTCTTGCTGCATTTGGACATGGACTGCTTCAGTATCTGAGGAGTTGCGAATGGTGCTGAACATTGTGCAAACATCAGCGAATATCCCCACTTCAGACCTTATGATGGAAGGAAGGTCATTGATGAAGCAGCTGAAGATGGTTGGGCCGAGGACACTACCCTGAGGAACTGCTGTAAAACATTCCCGTGTGATCTGATTGGTGCTTGGCGCTCTCTTCTTGCAGCTGGTGAAGTTATGCAATGCCATGCTGGAAGCCGGTCGAACGTACAGCACCAGCGCCAGGCTGTTTGTCAATGGGATCCGGGAGTTGTCGGTAAACTGCAAGGGTGACGAAATGATGAGCGTAAGTACTTGTGTATACTCATCGATTTCATAATCATCCTGGCTTACATCATTCTGAAATTGTATCTGTGTGTCTGTGTCTGTCTGTGTGTGTGTATATGTGAGTCTCTGTCTCTGCATGTGTGTGTGTGAGTGTCCGTGTGTGTGTATCCATGTGTGGGTGTGTGAGAGCATGTTGGTATCTGTGTGTCTGCAGGTATGATGTGTGTCTGTGTGTGTGTCTGTATGTGTGATGAATGTCTATGTGTGTGTTTCTGTGTCTGTATCTGTGTGTGTGTCTGAATGTCCCTGCATGTGCCTGTGTCTATCTCTGTGTATCTGTGTGTGTTTCTGTGTGTTTGTGTGTGTCTCTCTCTTTCCCTGAATGTGCGTGAGTGTCCATCTTTGTGAATGTGTCTGTGTCTGTGTGAGTGTCGGTCTGTGTGTGTTTGTGAGAGTGTCTGTCTCTGCATGAGTTTATGTGTGTGTGCGTGTCTGTGTGTGTGTCAGGATGAGTGTCGGGGTGTGTGCATGCATGTCTGTGTGTGTAGGTGTGTGCGTGTCTGTGTGTGTGTCAGGGTATGTGTGTGTGTGTTGGGGGGTGTGTGTCGTGTGTGTATGTTTCGGGGTGTGTCTGTGTGTGTGTGTCAGGGTGTGTGTGTGCATATCTATGTGTGTGTGTCGAGGTGTGCGCGTGTTTTGTGTGTGTGTCAGGGTGTGGGTGTGTGTGTCGTGTGTGTCGGGGTGTGTGTGTGTGTCGGGGTGTGTGTGTGTGTCGGGGTGTGTGTGTGTGTGTCGGGGTGTGTGTGTGTGTGTCGGGGTGTGTGTGTGTGTGTCGGGGTGTGTGTGTGTGTGTGTCGGGGTGTGTGTGTGTGTGTGTGTCGGGGTGTGTGTGTGTGTGTGTGTGTGTCGGGGTGTGTGTGTGTGTGTGTGTGTGTCGGGGTGTGTGTCGGGGTGTGTGTGTGTGTCGGGGTGTGTCGGGGTGTGTCGGGGTGTGCGTGTGTCGGGGTGTGCGTGTGTCGGGGTGTGCGTGTGTCGGGGTGGGCGTGTGTGTGTGTGTCGGGGTGTGTCGGGGTGTGTGTGTGTGTCGGGGTGTGTGTGTGTGTGTCGGGGTGTGTGTGTGTCGGGGTGTGTGTGTGTGTCGGGGTGTGTGTGTGTGTCGGGGTGTGTGTGTGTGTCGGGGTGTGTGTGTGTCGGGGTGTGTGTGTGTCGGGGTGTGTGTGTGTGTCGGGGTGTGTGTGTGTGTCGGGGTGTGTGTGTGTGTCGGGGTGTGTGTGTGTGTGTGTCGGGATGTGTGTGTGTGTGTGTGTGTGTGTGTGTCGGGGTGTGTGTGTGTCGGGGTGTGTGTGTGTGTGTCGGGGTGTGTGTGTGTGTGTCGGGGTGTGTGTGTGTCGGGGTGTGTGTGTGTCGGGGTGTGTGTGTGTGTTTGTCGGGGTGTGTGTGTGTGTGTGTGTCGGGGTGTGTGTGTGTGTGTGTGTGTGTCGGGGTGTGTGTGTGTGTCGGGGTGTGTGTGTGTGTCGGGGTGTGTGTGTGTGTGTGTGTGTGTCGGGGTGTGTGTGTGTGTG
>NC_135912.1:1518373-1520873 GCF_964194155.1 Cetorhinus maximus | reverse complement strand
GGCTGGCCAATGAACGAGCGGGGTTGGGTGGGGTCGGGGGTGGTGGTGGTGGTGGGCGGGAGGAGGGTGGCGAGCACGGAGATCAGTGCGGGCGCTGGTGGGGGAGTGCCCACTGAAAGCCCCCTGAAGGCTCAGAGCAGCCTCAGGGAGATGAAGCGTTTTAAAACGAAAAATGAGGGTTTCACAAATAATGTAAAACATGTCCCCGGGTGTCACTCAGCCTCATGAAGAGGGACACGTTAAAAATGGTTTTTAAAAAACTACATTGTTTTTTTTTTGTTCACTGTTGGTCACCTCATCCCGTCCATGGATGAGGCTTCGCAAAAATTGCAAAGGCCGCCTGGTCGATTCACCCGCCCGCCAACCTTAAGGCTGGACGGGCAGCTCGCTTAAGGGGCTTAATAGGCCTCTTAATCGTCCGGATGAATCGCATCTTAATCGGCCGAAATATGGTCGGGACGCTCGCCCGGCTATTTCGTCGCGCGCTCTTTCACTCCTGATCGAGTTGGGTGCCCTCCTGCCTGGGGGAGGGGAAATAATCCTGCCCTCGGGCGTGTGTGCGAAAGATGGAGGAAGAAAGGATGAGTGTGACAGAGGTAGAGGGCAATGAGAGGAAGACACGGAGGGAGAGAGGGAGTGAAAAGAGAGCTCGAGAGATAGGAAGAGGGAGTTAGAAGGGAGGAGATAAAAAGGGTGATGAGCACCTAGTTACTGGAATTTGACCGTGTGGGTTCTTGGTGCTGACACGAAACTGTTTTCAAACCCAGCGCTGACATCCCCAGTTTTTCAGAAAGTGAGTTATTATGTAAGACCGTAAGACGTAGGAACAGGAGTAGGCCATTCGGCCCATCGAGTCTGCTCCGCCATTCAATGAGATCATGGCTGATCTGATAATCCTCAACTCCACTTTCCTGCCTTTTCCCCATAACCCTTGATTCCCTTACTGATTAAAAATCTGTCTATCTCAGCCTTGAATATACTTAACAACCCAGCCCCTAACCCCCTCTGCAGTAAAGAATTCCACAGATTCACTACCCTCTGAGAGAAGAAATTCCTCCTCATCTCTGTCTTAAATGGGAGACCCCTTACTCTGAGATTATGCCCTCTGGTCCTAGACTCTCCCACAAGGGGAAACCACCTCTCAGCATCTACCCTGTCAAGCCCCCTAAGAATCTTATATGTTTCATTAAGGTCGCCTCTCATTCTTCTAAACTCCAATGAGTACAGGCCCAACCTACTCAATCTCTCCTCATAAGAAAATCCCTCCATACCCGGGATCAACCTAGTGAACCTTCTTTGGACTGCCTCCAATGCCAGTATATCTTTCCTTAGATAAGGGGACCAAAACTGTTCACAGTATTCTAGGTGCAGTCTAACTAGTGCCTTGTATAGTTTTAGCAAGACTTCCTTATTTTTATGCTCCATTCCCTTTGAAATAAAGGTCAACATTCCATTTGCCTTCCGTATTTCCTGCTGAACTTGTTTGTTAGCTTTTTGTGGTTCATGCACAATGACTCCCAAATCCCTCTGTGCTGCAGCTTTCTGCATTTAAATAATATTCAACTCCTCTATTCTTCCTGCCAAAGTGCATAACCTCACATTTTCCCACATTAAATTCCATTACATATCCACGTGATATTGCAGTTACACTCCTTAGTTTTTGAAGCACATGACCAGATCCTTTAAGTTATTGAATTCTTCCAAGAGAATCAGGGGCAATGGCGGAATGACCAGGAGTCCTGCTGCTTCCTCTCCACCTCCTCCTCCTCCTGACACTCAGCTGCATTTCAGGCTCCTGTTTCCTGTGTGTTTCAGACCTTCATCGAGGTGACTCAGAAATCAGTCAAGCAGCATCTGTCTAACTTCATCAAGGAGTGAGTACATTGCGCTGTGTCCCATCCGTGTACATGTGCCCAGTTACCCAAGGGGTGTGCGCCGGGATGCCTTGGGGTGGAGGAGTAAGGCTATATAATTGGTTGGGAAGGCATGGGGTGGCCAGACCATTGCCTATCCGGCCCCCCGGGATTTTAAGTCGGGTATCAGGCAGGTCAAGGACAACCTTCCCGCCCGGAGGTCAATTGAGGCCCTTAAGTAGCCAATGACCACTTCAGGGCTTCATCCCGCAGCTGCTGATATTCTACAGAGGGTCCCCTGGCGGCAACAGTTGCCTCCCTCTCTGATGAAAGAGTCTCCCCTGCCTTCCGCAGTAACAACACCCCCCCTCCCCTCACCGGGGTCTGCCTGGCTGGAGTACTTGCCGTGCACGCGCCAGCCTTCGGGGGTGTCGTGCTGAAGGGGCCAATGTTCCCTGTCAGGCTGCTGGGACTGAAGACCCCCATCCTCCTGATTGGCGAGCAGCTCTTGGAGGTGAGACCTTTGCCTTTAAAGGCACAGCAAGCAGTTAGCTTCCTGATTGACATTTAATCCCATTGGGGCTCCCGGAAATGGCGAAGGTGGGAGTTACCATTGGCTTTGCAGTTGGTGGACGGTGTTCCGGTTT
>NC_135912.1:1398373-1513373 GCF_964194155.1 Cetorhinus maximus | reverse complement strand
GCCACAACAGCTTTTTCGGGGAGAGAGTTCCACATTCCCACTGCCCTTTGTGTGAGAAATGCCTCTCACGATCGTCCCTGAACACCCAGCTCTTACCGTGTGGGTTTGACCAGCTCCTGTCAGCTTCACCCAGCCAAAAACTACATTTTAATGACCCATCAAATCCTTTACTCAACTTCAACACGTCACCTTGATCTTCCGTAATCTTCTAGTCCGATGCATTTACCGTCAGGAATGTCTTGGTTATAGAGGAGGCCTGATATCCACCTGAATGGTTACCGCACATCGGAAACACTAGACACCCAGTCCCAAAACAGAAAGTATCATAATGTCAGTCACTGAGAGAAATGGAAAATTCAGGGTATAACTGGGAGTGTTTGATGGGGACAGTGTAGAGGGAGCTTTACCCTGTATCTAACCCCGTGCTGTACCTGTCCTGGGAGTGTTTGATGGGTACAGTGTAGAGGGAGCTTTACTCTGTATCTAACCCCGTGCTGTACCTGCCCTGGGAGTGTTTGATGGGGACAGTGTAGAGGGAGCTTTACTCTGTATCTAACCCCGTGCTGTACCTGTCCTGGGAGTGTTTGATGGGGACAGTGTAGAGGGAGCTTTACTCTGTATCTAACCACGTGCTGTACCTGTCCTGGGAGTGTTTGATGGGGACAGTGTAGAGGGAGCTTTACTCTGTATCTAACCCCGTGCTGTACCTGTCCTGGGAGTGTTTGATGGGGACAGTGTAGAGGGAGCTTTACTCTGTATCTAACCCCGTGCTGTACCTGTCCTGGGAGTGTTTGATGGGGACAGTGTAGAGGGAGCTTTACTCTGTATCTAACCCCGTGCTGTACCTGCCCTGGGAGTTTTTGATGGGGACGGTGTAGAGGGAGCTTTACTCTGTATCTAACCCTGTGTTGTACCTGTCCTGGGAGTGCTTGATGGTGACAGTGTAGAGGGAGCTTTACTCTGTATCTAACCCCGTGCTGTACCTGCCCTGGGAGTGTTTGATGGGGACAGCGTAGAGGGAGCTTTACTCTGTATCTAACCCCGTGCTGTACCTGTCCTGGGAGTGTTTGATGGGGACAGTGTAGAGGGAGGTTTACTCTGTATCTAACCCCATGCTGTACCTGTCCTGGGAGTGTTTGAAGGGGACAGTGTAGGGAGTTTTACTCTGTATCTAACCCGTGCTGTACCTGCCCTGGGAGTGTTTGATGGGGATGGTGTAGAGGGAGCTTTACTCTGTATCTAACCCCGTGCTGTACCTGTCCTGGGAGTGTTTGATGGGGACAGTGTAGAGGGAGATTTACTCTGTATCTAACCCCGTGCTGTACCTGTCCTGGGAGTGTTTGATCGTGATGGTGTAGAGGGAGCTTTACTCTGTATCTAACCCCATGCTGTACCTGTCCTGGGAGTGTTTTAAGGGGACAGTGTAGGGAGTTTTACTCTGTATCTAACCCGTGCTGTACCTGCCCTGGGAGTGTTTGATGGGGATGGTGTAGAGGGAGCTTTACTCTGTATCTAACCCCGTGCTGTACCTGTCCTGGGAGTGTTTGATGGGGACAGTGTAGAGGGAGATTTACTCTGTATCTAACCCTGTGCTGTACCTGTCCTGGGAGTGTTTGATGGGGACAGTGTAGAGGGAGCTTTACTCTGTATCTAACCCTGTGCTGTACCTGCCCTGGGAGTGTTTGATGGGGACAGTGTAGAGGGAGCTTTACTCTGTGTCTAACCCCGTGCTGTACCTGTCCTGGGAGTGTTTGATGGAGACGGTGTAGAGGGAGCTTTACTCTGTGTCTATCCCCGTGCTGTACCTGCTCTGGGAGTGTTTGATGGGGACGGCGTAGAGGGAGCTTTACTCCGTATCTAACCCTGTGCTGTACCTGTCCTGGGAGTGTTTGATGGGGACGGTGTAGAGGGAGCTTTACTCTGTATCTAACCCCGTGCTGTACCTGTCCTGGGAGTGTTTGATGGGGACAGTATAGAGGGAGCTTTACTCTGTATCTAACCCCGTGCTGTACCTGTCCTGGGAGTGTTTGATGGGGACAGTGTAGAGGGAGCTTTACTCTGTATCTAACCCCGTGCTGTAGCTGTCCTGGGAGTGTTTGATGGGGGGGACATGGTAGAGCGAGCTCTGTATCTAAGCTGGTGTTTTAGCCATCGATTTGTTTTTTGAATTCTTTGCCATCTTTTTCTTTTAGATAAATGTCATCCAAGCAAAGAAGAAGAATGAAATGTTACAGTTTGTGAGTATGCTTTTCTCTTCCCTGCTGCCACTTTTGGCCAAGTTTTGGATGGCCTGAGGCCTTGCCGGTGTGTTGGTTGAAAGGCTTTTGTTGATTGAAAGGCTTTTCCGTTCCTTAATTTCGGGACAGTGCAGGGGCTCTGTTCCCATTGCAGCCTGTGGTATCTCAGGCTGGCAGCCAAAGGCAGTGCTCCTCGGTGACGTGGCAGGAAATACCTTTAAAAATAATGGAAATAGGTGGGAAAAGGAAAATCTATATAAATTATTGGGGAAAAAGGGGGGGGAGGAAATCGGAAAGGGGGTGGGGATGGAGGAGGGAGTTTAAGATCTAAAGTTGTTGAACTCAATATTCAGTCTGGAAGGCTGTAAAGTGCCTAGTCGGAAGATGAGGTGCTGTTCCTCCAGTTTGCGTTGAGCTTCACTGGAACAATGCAGCACTAGACTGAGTTTTTCCAGGTGTTTTTAGTTTTGTTTTGGATTTCCAGCATCTGCAGTTTTTTGCTTTTATCTGAATTTTGGTCTGGTTGGTTACAGATGGTGTCGTTCATGGATGCACAGTCCAGCTTCTTCACTCAAGGTTTTAATACACTCAAGAACCTCGAGGCTTACAGGAAGCAGCTCGCAGAGCAGGTACATCACCACCTGGAAGTTCCCCTCCCAGCCACTCACCATCCTGACTTGGAAATATATCGGCCGTTCCTCCACTGACCCTGGGTCAAAATCCTGGAACTCCCTCCCTAACAGCACAGTGGGTGTACCTACACCACAGGGACTGCAGCGGCTCAAGAAGGCAGCTCACCCACCACCTTCTCAAGGGGCAACTAGGGATGGGCAATAAATGCTGGGCCCAGTCAGCGACGCCAATGAATTTTTTAAGAAACGCTTGATGGTCTGTCGCACAGCCAGTGATGTGTTCCAGTGTTTTGTTCTTGGTGATTCAGCAATAGAATTGCTTCACAGTTACCTCAAATTCCCCCTCAGCCACTAGCTGACCCTTTACAAACTGTTTACGTCTGTTTTTATGCTGGTCAGTTTGTCCACCTCTTTGCGTGTGCCTCTCAGTGTGTATCTCTGTCTGTGTCACTGTCTTTACCCTCGGTGTGTGACTCTCTCCATCTCTGTCTGCTCTTGTGTTTGTGTTTCTCTTTCTCTGTGCCTCTTTCTGTGTGCACTGTGTCTCACTGTGGGAGCGGGACTAATTGGATAGCCCTTTCAAAGAGCTGGCACAGGCATGAGGGGCCGAATGGACTCCTCCTGTGCTGTCAAGTTTCTATGGGACTGATTGGCTTGTGCTGCTGGCCCCTCTAGTCTGAATATTCTTAAATTTGAGAGGGAAAGGTTGGATAGGCTTGGGCTGTTTTCCTCAGAACAGAGGAGGCTGAGGGGTGACTTCATTGAGGTGTAGAAGATTTTGATGGGACTAGACAGGAAGGACTTGTTCCCTTTAGCTGTGCGGACAGCAAGCACAGATTTAAGGTCATTGGTAGAAGGATTAGAGGGGACATGAGGAAAACCTTTTTCACCTAGAGGTGTGGCGGGTGTCTGGAATTCACTGCCTAAGCTAAAAAAGTAAGATGTATCACTGAATAATAAATACAGGGAACCTGAGGCTGAAACACTCAACTCATTTAAAAGATACCTGGACCTGCATTTGAAGTGCTGGAACCTGCAAGGCTATGGACCAGGTGCTAGAAAGTGGAATTAAAATGAGCGACTAGTTTCTTTTCCTCTCTTTTCTCAGCCAGTGCAGACATGATGGGCTGAACGGCCTCTCTCTGCGCCGTAACTTTTCTATGGTTCTATGGGTTTAGCTCCCATCTTGGTCGTTGGGCGGACAAGTATATCTCATAAGCCTTGATTGTTTTCTTCCCTTGTACAGGTTGAGTATCCTTCATCTGTTATGACCGGTGCAGTTGGTGAAGCGGAGTTATTTAAAAATCCCAGAGGGAAACTTTAAACAACTGTCATAACCTATAATTTTAAGTGCTATGTTTGAGATGCGACTCTAAATTCAGGAATCAGACCCACAAGCTCTCGAGAGGTTTTATATTAAAGTAGTTGAAACATTTTATTAAGTTACAATACATTAAACACATACACACGGCTACAAATTACTACGTTCAAATTCCCAAACTAATCTCCATTCAGGCGACAGCAACCCGTAGACTTAACCAGACACCAGGCAAAGCACTTTCGCCTTACGAATTCAAAATGAGGTTCTTTTCACTTTGGTTCCTTTGGAGCCAGTTGGAGGCTTACAGCTGCTTTTGACCTCACATTGCCTTTGTCCTGCACATACAAAATGGGCATCTTGCTGTACCTAGCACAGCCCATTGAATGTAAATTCTCATTGTAGCACCAGCCTCTTCTAACAATAAAACCCCTTTCATAGTACCAATTTTATTCGTAATATAAACATTTTACTTGGCATCTGCTTGCTCAGTGTAGAATTCACCCCACTTCTTGAATGCTCTCTCCACAAAATGCAAATGCACTCTATCTTGCTTACATATCAAACCTAGTACACATCAAAGCACAGACTCGCTGGCTTTAATCCAATTAAGACACAGCCACAGACTAAACCTCTATTTTAAAAGAAAACTATTTTCCAATAGTATTATATGGACTAGTAATCCAGAGACCCAGGGTGATGCTCTGGAGACCTGGGTTCAAATCCCACCACAGCAGATGGTAAAATTTGAATTCAGTAAAAATCTAGAATTAAGTTTGATGATGACCATGAAACCACTGTCGACTGTTGTAAAACCCATCTGGGTCACTAATGCCCCTTTAGGGGAGGAAATCTGCCATCCTTACCCGGTCTGGCCTACATGTGACTCCAGACCCACAGCAATGTGGTTGGCTCTTAAAATGCCCCTCTGAACAAGGTTAATTAGGGATGGGCAATAAATGCTGGCCTAGCCAGCGACGCCCACATCACATGAATGAATAAAAAAATATATACATTAATATCCTCCTGACATACCCAAAACCCTCGGGGGGCCAATCGCGTTTCAGATTTTGGATAATTTCGGTTTCTGGATACCGTATGTAAACCTACGTTACAATAGCCTAAGCCCAGGCTAGCTATCGTCTAAAGTTAATCAAATGGCTGGAAAAGTAAGATGTATCACTGAATAATAAATACAGGGTACCTGTAGTGAGTTCCCTTTTGACATGCTGACCATAAAAATCACAAGGTAAACAGTGCAGACAAACAACTAGACGTTAGAGGTCGATGGGGTTCAAAATAAGCACAGTTAATGGATGTGTCTGGTTTTCGAATTCACGGATAAAGGATACTCGACCTTCATCTTATCCCAGTTCAAGACGTGTGTCCTGTTTGGTATCAATCGGGAAAGGAGGAGCCAGTGTAGAGTGTAGAACACCGACTTGCTTTTACTGTTAATTTGGTAAAATGTCCCACGGTGCCTGGCTGAGACTGTGCTACGATGATGGGAAAACTGGGAATAATTGCCTCCTGCAGATAATTTCCTTATCTTTCCGCGCCATCAGCAGATAGATGGGGAACACCACCACCTGGAAGTTCCCCTCCAAGTCACTCACCAGCCTGACTTGGAAATATATCGGCCGTTCCTTCACTGTCGCTGGGTCAAAATCCTGGAACTCCCTCCCTAACAGCACTGTGGGTGTACCTACACCACAGGGACTGCAGCGGCTCAAGAAGGCAGCAGCTCACCACCACCTTCTCGGGGGGCAATTAGGGATGGGCAATAAATGCTGGGCCCAGCCAGCGACACCCACATCCCACGAGCGAATAAATTAAAAATCATTGTAATTACCCAGTAGAGGCAGAAATGGTCAGAAAACGATGAACACAGATGTGCAGAGAGACAGGGAGGTGCACCCATTGACTGAGCTGGAGAGAGAGAGAGAGGGAGACAGACGGAGTTGCTTTATTTTCTGTCTCGTGAGCATTTGCCTTCCTTATGTAGGCTTTGAGTAAACTGTGCTGGATTTGTCCTTTCGGAGTCTGTTATCTGTCCACTCGCTGTCTGCAGTGTGAGGGAGGCAGGAAGCAGGGGCTCTGAGCTGCAAATCCTCGACTCCTTAAAAGCACAGGATGTTCCTGTGACTTGTAGTCCCAGAGATTCTCGGCACTGAGCACGGGGACAGGGGTTTGGGAAGCAAGGGGTCCACGGTATGACTGGGAGCAGAAGCAGATGATCGTGAAACGGTGCATCCAAGCGACAGGCAGGGTCTGTATCTATCCTTTATTGTTGTTTACTGTCGGTGACCTGGTCATGTGTTTTCTAACCTTCGGTGTTACTGTGGGGTTTGCTGTGGCTCACTGGGTAGCCCTCCTTACCCAAGAGTCAAAAGCTTCAACCCCACTCCCAACACTCCCAAAGTGAGTGTTGAGGGAATGCTGCACAGTCAGTGTTCCTGTCTTTTTGAGGTGACTGCCAATCCCAGGCCCTGTCTACCCTCTGGGATAAAAGTAAAAGGTCCCTTAACCTTCAACGAATATCGTTACCACATTGCTATTCGTGGGATCTTGCTGTGCTCGGATGGGCTGCTGCGTATCCTACAGTACAACAGTGACAACTCCATCAGCTGTGAAATGCTGAGGTGATGAAAGGTCGTGTAGAAATGCACAGTCTTTCTTCGTAATATCAGCCTTGGAGGTAGAATTACTGCATCGTATGACCTGATGTTATAACATATTTGAGAAAGTCTTTGCACAAAGATCCACGGGCCTGGGATTGAAGAGTTAAGGGGGAAGGATTAGCAAAAGAGCCACTAACATTTGTAAAACCGAGACCTGGGCCATGTTGCTTCCTCTGATGACGTTCAATCATTTGACGTTTTTCAATAATTTCCTTGAATTCTTCTGTGGAAATTGCATCATCCAAACAACATATACTTTCCTGTTTTGATGTCAGGAGGCAGCTCTGGCCATGACCTTTGACACTGTTCGCTAAGTTTGTGCTGATTCCTATTAAATACAGATTGTAAACATAAACAGCCGGGAAGAACAATGAGACTTCCAGTATCATGTGTGATTGTGAGAGTGTGTGTGTGTGACTGTGTGTGTGTGACTGTGTGTGTGTTTCTGTGTGTGTGGTGACTGTGTGTGTGTGTGGTGACTGTGTGTGTGTTTCTGTGCTTGAGTGACTGTGTGTTTCTGTGTGTGTGTTTCTGTGTGTGTGTTACTGTGTGTGTGTTTCTGTGTGTGTGTTTCTGTGTGTGTGTTTCTGTGTGTGTTACTGTGTGTGTGTTTCTATGTGTGTGTTTCTGTGTGTGTGACTGCGTGTGTGTTTCTGTGCGTGTGTGACTGCGTTTGTGTTTCTGTGCGTGTGTGGCTGCGTGTGTGTTTCTGTGCGTACGTGACTGTGCGTGTGTTTCTGTGTGTGACTGTGTGCGTGTCTGTGTGTGTTTGTGTGTGTGTGTGTGTGCGCACCTGTGAGTGCATGTGTTGTTTGTGTGTGTGCGCATGTGTGTATGTTGATGTGTGTGTGTAAGAATGTTGTTGTCTATGTCAGAGTGTAATGAGTATGAGCATGAGGGTGATTGTGTGCACACAAGCTGTAAATCAGTCAGTGGGGGATTTTGAGCCATGTTCTTGAGCAATCACCTTGTGCTGAAATGTGCCACACTGCACAAATCACACACACTGCAGGGTATGACCGATTGGCAATCCTCTTCAACTCTGAAGATATTCACGATCGTGTGCCATGGCTTCAGCAAGAATTTGTGTAAAATTACAATGTGTCTGGATGTCACTCAGTAATGCATCCACGACTGTTTAACAATATGGGGTCGCCCATTTCAGACGGAGATGAGGAAACATCTTTCTCTCTGAGGGTTGTGAGTCTTTGGAACTCTCTTCCTCAAAAGGCGGTGGAAGCAGAGTCTTTGAATACTTTTAAGGCTGAGGTGGATAGATTCTTGATTAGAAAGGGGGGGTGAAAGGTTATCGGGGGTAGGCGGGAATGTGGGGTTGAGGTTACAATCAGATCAGCCCTGATCCTATAGAACGGCGGAGCAGGTTCGAGGGGCCGAGTGGCCTACTCCTGCTTTAATTCGTATGTTTGTCACTCACGACTGATGCTGTGCATGACAGGGATTCAGGACGATCCTTTGCCTAAACCAATGAGAAAATATTCCCATGAGCTGGACCTGACAGCGAGATGAGGAAATGTCCTTGTCCTGTGTGGGATCGAGCCACAGGGACAGAAAGACAAGCCCAGCTCCTGTCCCCAGTTACGTTAATTGATCTCATGGGGTGGCTGGACCAGTGACCAGGGAGTTCCTATTGGCCTCAATGCCCCTGGATTAAGAACAGGAAGAATCAGCCTCCTTCTGAATGCTATCTAGTGACCCTCACTGTGCATCGAGATAAGATAACCATTAACATAGCAAACCAAGAATTTAGGAGGAATTTCCTTACACAGAGGGTGCTAAGTATGTGGGATTCACTTCAACACAAATTGGCTGCAGTAGATAGTAGTACTGACCCATTTAAGGAGAGGTTTGATGTAAAAGAGTGGGAAAAACGAATACAGGGATAAGGACGCTGGATGGGAATAGATAATTCCAGTCGGAGGAGGTTGGTGGGGAGCAGTTGAGTTGAAAGGCTGGTGTCTATAATGTAATCTATACAAGTGCAGTAATCAGGCTCAACTATGATGTTCTCCCTGGTCGAATATCCTGTAAACACTTACATTTGAAGACCGGATCCCTGGGTAAGGTACGAGGGAACCCAGATCCCAGTAGGGATCACGTCTACAGGAAGGGAAGGGGAGAATGTTTTCTTTAGAAAAAGGTGACGAATTCCTTGCTTTCCCAAGTTGTCGTTCTCAAAGGCGCCTTTTTGTTTCTCTGTTCCACAGCTGCATCAGCTGGTGCTGAACTCAGCGAGGGATAAACGGGACATGGAGCAGCGACATGCAGCGATCAAACAGCAGGTGAGGTGTGAGCGCCAACAGGTATCTGCATAGGAATACCCAGAGCAACAAAACAGCTGCACACCGAGCAGGGGGCAGGGGGCAGGGGCCAGGGGGTAGGGGGCAGGGGGACATTATTTCCATTTGTTACTTTTCCTTTATGACATTCAGTAAAGGTGATTTTACCTGAACTGACTGCAGATTCCCTCCTCTCCATACATTATTTCCAGTCCATTATCCCATCAAACACTCCCAGGACAGGTACAGCACGGGGTTAGATACAGAGTAAAGCTCCCTCTACACTGTCCCCATCAAACACTCCCAGGACAGGTACAGCACGGGGTTAGATACAGAGTAAAGCTCCCTCTACACCATCCCCATCAAACACTCCCAGGACAGGTACAGCACGGGGTTAGATACAGAGTAAAGCTCCCTCTACACCATCCCCATCAAACACTCCCAGGACAGGTACAGCACGGGGTTAGATACAGAGTAAAGCTCCCTCTACACCATCCCCATCAAACACTCCCAGGACAGGTACAGCACGGGGTTAGATACAGAGTAAAACTCCCTCTACACCGTCCCCATCAAACACTCCCAGGACAGGTACAGCACGGGGTTCAATACAGAGTAAAGCTCCATCTACACTGTCTCCATCAAACACTCCCAGGGCAGGTACAGCATGGGATTAGATACAGAGTAAAGCTCCATCTATACTGTCCCCATCAAACACTCCCAGGGCAGGTACAGCACGGGGTTAGATACAGAGTAACCTCCCCCTACACTGTCCCCATCAAACACTCCCAGGACAGGTACAGCACGGGGTTAGATACAGAGTAAAGCTCCCTCTACACTGTCCCCATCAAACACTCCCAGGACAGGTACAGCACGGGGTTAGATACAGAGTAAAGCTCCCTCTACACCGTCCCCATCAAACACTCCCAGGACAGGTACAGCACGGGGTTAGATACAGAGTAAAGCTCCCTCTACACCATCCCCATCAAACACTCCCAGGACAGGTACAGCACGGGGTTAGATACAGAGTAAAGCTCCCTCTACACCATCCCCATCAAACACTCCCAGGACAGGTACAGCACGGGGTTAGATACAGAGTAAAGCTCCCTCTACACTGTCCCCATCAAACACTCCCAGGACAGGTACAGCACGGGGTTAGATACAGAGTAAAACTCCCTCTACACCGTCCCCATCAAACACTCCCAGGACAGGTACAGCACGGGGTTCAATACAGAGTAAAGCTCCATCTACACTGTCTCCATCAAACACTCCCAGGGCAGGTACAGCATGGGATTAGATACAGAGTAAAGCTCCATCTATACTGTCCCCATCAAACACTCCCAGGGCAGGTACAGCACGGGGTTAGATACAGAGTAACCTCCCCCTACACTGTCCCCATCAAACACTCCCAGGACAGGTACAGCACGGGGTTAGATACAGAGTAAAGCTCCCTCTACACTGTCCCCATCAAACACTCCCAGGACAGCTGCAGCACAGGGTTAGATACAGAGTAAAGCTCCCTCTACACTGTCCCCATCAAACACTCCCAGGACAGGTACATCGCTGAAGTATGAGCAAATTAAGAAATGACAGAAAAAAATCAACATATTAAATTCCCAAGTTGGATGTGTGATTCTGTAAGAAAGTGAGACAGTCTCCCAGCTCTCTAACTCTCTAAGACAGTCTAACAGTTGCTGAACAGGAGCTGGTGCAGCTTCAGAGGTTCGTGAGGCAGTTTCCCGTCTGTGACATCCCATGGCACCTCACGCCTGCTTGGTGACACGCCACCTCATAGCTGTGGGCAGACTGTCGCTGGCGTGACTAGTGCTCTGTCTGCTTCAGAGTGAGGCACATGGTGGCCCCAGGTGTTTTTGTAGTGGGTGTCACACCTTTACCCCTGTACAGCCCGAAACCTGCAAAAGGCTGCTTTCCACCTTTAGGTGCCGATGTATTTGGTGGCAGCTCAGTGCAGCCAGTCTGGATCTGTCGATTGATGATCAGTCAGGTTCAGCCCCTTCCACACAGCAGCTCTGAACACAGTGCTCACAGCAGCTGGGCTTATCCCATAGAACACAGCTCACTGCTCTGATCTCTGCCGCTGGATCTGCATTCTCAGTGGTGGTGGCATGGTGGTATTGTCACTGGCCTGGTACCCCTGAGATCCCGGGTTCGAATCCTACCACAGATAAATTCAAATAAAAATCCGGAATTAATGATGACATGGATTGTCCATTCATTAATGGAGGAAATCTGCTGTCCTTACCTGGTCTGGGATACATGTGACAACAACAGCAAACTCAGCCCTGTCAACCCTGCAAAGTCCTTCTTACTAACATGTGCCAGAAGCTGTCTCACAGACTAGTCCAGCAACAGCCTGATAAAGTCATGGAATCCTCCCCAGATACCACCATCACCATCCCTGGGTATGTCCTGTCCCACCGGCAGAGGTGGTGGCTCAGTGATATATCGTTGGGAGGGAGTTGCCCTGGGAATCCTCAACATCGACTCTGGACCACCAAAGGAAGATGGTTGTGGTTGTTGGAGGTCAGTCATCTCAGCTCCAGGACATCACTGCAGGAGTTCCTCAGGGTAGTGTCCTCAGCCCAACCATCTTCAGCCGCTTCATCAATGACCTTCTTTCCATCATAAGGTCAGAAGTGGGGATGTTCGCTGTTGTTTGCACAATGTTCAGCACCATTCACAACTCCTCAGATACTGAAGCAGTCCATATCCAAATGCAGCAAGACCTGGACAATATCCAGGCTTGGGCTGACAAGTGTCACATAATATTCATGCCACACAAGTGCCAGGCAATGACCATCTCCAATAAGAGAGAATCTAACCATCACCCCTTGATGTTTAATGGCATCACCGTTGCTGAATCCTCCACTATCAACATCCTGGGGGTTACCATTGACCAGAAACTGAACTGGACTAGCCATATAAATACTGTGGCTACAAGAGCAGATCAGAGGCTAGGAATCCTACGGTGAGTAACTCACCTCCTGACTCCCCAAAGCCTGTCCACCATCTACAAGGCACAAGTCAGGAGTGTGATGGAATACTCCCCACTTGCCTGGATGAGTGCAGCTCCAACAACACTCAAGAAGCTTGACACCATCCAGGACAAAGCAGCCGCTTGATTGGCCCCACATCCACAAACATTCACTCCCTCCACCACCGACGCACAGTAGCAGCAGTGTGTGTACCATCTACAAGATGCACTGCAGGAACTCACCAAGGCTCCCTCAACAGCACCTTCCAAACCCACAACCTCTACCATCTAGAAGGACAAGAGCAGCAGATAGATGGGAACACCACCACCTGGAAGTTCCCCTCTAAGCCACTCACCGTCCTGACTTGGAAATATATCGGCCGTTCCTTCACTGTCGCTGGGTCAAAATCCTGGAACTCCCTCCCTAACAGCACGGTGGGTGTACCTACACCACAGGGACTGCAGCGGTTCAAGAAGGCAGCTCACTACCACCTTCTCAAGGGGCAATTAGGGATGGGCAATAAATGCTGGGCCCAGCCAGCGATGTTCACCTCCCACCATTTTGTTCCTTGTCCATTACACCCCTGTGATCTGGTCACACACATGGAGTGACATCAACTCACCCCCACAATGCTTCACAGGCTTAACTCTCTCTCTCTTCTTATAAGATTAAAGGACAAACAAAGAACACATTTAAAAACTTCATGGACGGTTGGCCTTGATCCCAAGAGGACTGGAAAGCTAAGGGGTGGAAGTGATGTTACATCTCTGGTTAGACAGTGTCTGGAGCTCCTGTGCTCTGCTCCAGACACCAGTCCTTCAGAAGGATAGATCAGTCCTGAAGAAGGCTAGGCTTGTGTTCCCAGGAGTTTAAAAGATGAAAGGGTGGTCTAATTGAGGTGTTTAAGATGACTAAAGAAGTTGCAGGACTAAGAAGAAAGAAACAATTTCATTTCGTGAGGGGAGCCCGGGTCAAAGGAAAATAATCTTCCAGTGGGAGCGCGGCCACTCAGGGGTGATGTCAGGAAGCACGTCCTCACACACAGGGGAGTGGGAACCCGGAACCCCCTCCCCACAGAAAGCTGTTAAAGCTGCGGGGGTCCAATTGACAATATCGAAACTGAGAATGGCTTTTTTTTGTTTCCATTGCTGGGGGGTATCTAAGGTTAGGGAACCAAGCCGGGTAGATGGAGTTAAGACGCAGGTCAGCTATGTTCTAACTGAATGGTGAAACAGGCTGAAGGAGCAGAAAGACTGCCCCCAGTTCCGGTGTGTCAGAGAGGGGAGAACGCCGAATTAAAATACCGCCGGTTTCATCAATGATTTCCACCTCCCGCAGGATGTGTTTTACGATGATTTGGTGGTGGAGTTTAACATGGAGGCCCCACACGGCGTGGTTATGGAAGGTTACCTGTACAAACGAGCTAGTAATGCCTTCAAGACCTGGAACAGGTACTGTCAACATCCTCTACTTGCAGTTTAAAGAATGTGTTAAGCCATTTCAACTTTGGGGGCAGTTCAGAGGAGGTTTACTAAGACTGATAACCAGGATGAGTGGGTTGTCTTATGAGGGAGGGTTGGACAGACTGGGCTTGTTTCCACTGGAGTTTAGAAGAGTGAGGGGTGATTTGATTGAAGTTTACAAGATCCTGAACGGCCTTGACAAGGTGGACGTGGAAAGGATGTTTCCTCTTGTGGGTGAGTCCAGGACTAGGGGGCACTGTTTTAAAATTAGGGGTCGCCCTTTTAGGACAGAGATGAGGAGAAATTTTCTCCCAGAGGGTTGTGCGACTTTGGAACGCTCTGTCTCAGAAGGTGGTGGAGGCGGGGTCACTGAATATTTTAAAAGCGGAGGGAGATAGATTCCTGTTAGACAGGGGAATCGAAGGTTATCGGGGGTAGATGGGAATGTGGAACTCGAAACACAAATAGAGCAGCCATGATCCTAATGAATGGCGGAGCAGGCTCGAGGGGCCGAATGGCCCACTTCTGCTCCTATTTCGTATGTAAACTCTCTACTGTAAAATCCAAATCTCGATCCTGCTCACATCACTGGGGAGAACCCCTCTCACCACTGGACAAGGTATTTCCTGTTGGGTATTTCCTTCAGAAACTTGCAGAATCTCCCCACATTGCAACCTTCCTTGTCTATTTTAGCCATAATCTTCTGGTCAGTGTCTTCTGAATGTTCTTCTCCTGGGTTCTTTACTCTAGAAAAGAAGAGGCTGAAGGGTGACTGGTTACGAGCTATTAAAAAAATAAGGAGGGGAGCATTGATAGGATAGGCACAGAGAAGTTGTTCCAATTGTCAGGCCGACTAAACTAGTAGGATCCATAAAACATAGGATAGTCACAAATAAAATGGAGAATCCAGCGGCAACATTTTCATCCAGAGAGTGGTGAGAATATGGAACTCGCTCCCACAAGGAGTGGTTGAGGTAAATAGTAGAGGTGAGTTTAAGGGAGAAAGGGTTAGAAGGTTATGCTGATAGGGTTAGATAGGGTGGGCAGAGATTTGTGTGGACCATTAATACCATCATGAACCAGTTAAGACAAACGGCCTGTTCTATATTCTATAAATTCTATGCAGCTCCTAGGCTCCAAGTCACCCAACACACACTCTCCCTCCTCCGTCACCCTCACTCTGTGTTCAAGTCACAATGTTTCCGACTGTAACTCATTCTATATGAGAATAAAACTTTCTCACACAGCGAGTGGTTGGGGTCTGGAATGAACGGCCTGGAAGTGTGGTGGAGGCAGGTTCAATCGAGGCATCCAAGAGGGCATTAGATGATGATTTTAGTAGAAATAATGTGCAGGGGTACGGGGAACAGGCAGGGCAATGGCACTAGGTCACAATGCTCATTCGGAGAGCTGGTGCAGCCATGACGGGCCGAATGGCCTCCTTCTGCGCCGTTAAGATTCTGTGATTATTTTTCTCTCAGAGGGATGTGAATCTTTGGAATTGTCTACCCCAGAGATCTGTACAGGCTGAGTCATTGAATATGTTCAAGGTTGGGAGACAGATTCTATGGGAACCAAGAGTCATGAGGAATGGGCAGGAAAATGGGACTGAGGTCAAGATCCAATCAGCCCTGAAGCTGCAGGCAGGTACCTCCGCGGATGGGGAGCTATCACCAGCAGTGTCTTTGAAAGTTCCTCCAAATGCAGTGGCAGGAAAGGAGATGCAACAACAGCAACCTCTGCCAGGCTGATGTGCCCAGGTGCTCATCGCTCAAAGCCAGCTCTATTGGGCGGGTAACGGAGACTCTGTCGGGAACGCGCCGAGAGTCTCCATCGGGAACGCGCCGAGAGTCTCCGTCGGGAACGCCGAGAGTCTCCGTCAGGAACGCCGAGAGTCTCCGTCGGTAACGCGCGGAGAGTCTCCGTCGGGAACGCGCGGAGAGTCTCCGTCGGGAACGCGCCGAGAGTCTCCGTCGGGAACGCGCGGAGAGTCTCCATCGGGAACGCGCCGAGAGTCTCCGTCGGGAACGCGCCGAGAGTCTCCGTCGGGATCGCGCCGAGAGTCTCCGTCGGGATCGCGCCGAGAGTCTCCGTCGGGCGCGCCGAGAGTCTCCGCCGGGAGCGCGCCGAGAGCCTCCGTCGGGAACGCGCCGAGAGCCTCCGTCGGGAGCACGCCGAGAGTCTCCGTCGGGAGCGCGCCGAAAGTCTCCGTTGGGAATGCCGAGAGTCTCCGTCGGGAACGCACCAAGAGTCTCCGTCGGGAACGTGCCGATGTGAAGTCGGGGCATCAGTGAGAGCGCAGACTGATTTGACTAATAATTGGATAATGATTTGAACAACAGGGATGTAAAAGCAGATGTGGTCTGGAGAGGGGGTAGAATAGGGGGTAAAATAGGCAGCTCCTTTCGAAGGTCTCACACCTCCAAATGGTATCCTTCTCCACTTTCAATTTGCGATGCTATGATTCTGTGCCCACCGGTAACATCAAAACAGAGAGGGAGACGTAGGAAATGCTGCAGTCAGTGGGCGATATGGTCGAGATGTGGCCTTTCTCCTCCTGCATCGAGTCTCTGTTGGCTTCGTTGAAATTTGGTTTGGACCGGGAGGATCTCTGGGATTAGACCCTCCACGTCTGTACTGTTTGCTCAGCTGTGTCTCCCCTCCTGCTCTTTTCACACTGTTCTGTTCTGTCCTCATAGACGATGGTTTTCCATTCAGAACAATCAGCTGGTGTACCAGAAGAGGCTGAAGGTGAGATAGCCTGATCGCTTGTGCATATAGAAGTATGGAGAACCTTTCTCCCATCCCCATCTCCTCCGCTCGAGAGATGGCAGTGAAGCCAATTTCAGGCCTGCGCGCAGTAGCTCAGCAGTGCATGGGGAGACAGTGGTGTAATGGTTAACGTCACTGAGCTAATACTCCAGAGGCCCTGACTCAAGCTCTGGGGACGTGAGTTCAAATCCCACCCCGGGAGCTGGTGGACTTTAAATTCAATTAATAAACCTGGGATTTGTATAAAGCTAGTCTCAGTAATGACAACCATGAAACTTGTCAATTTTTTTTTTTTATTCATTCATGGGATGTGGGCATTGCTAGTAGGCCAGAATTTATTGCCCATCCCTATTGCCCTTGTTCACAGGGCATTGAAGAGGCAACCACATTGCTGTGGGTCTGGAGTCTCATGTAGGAGATTAGTGAACCAGATGGGGTTTTTAAACAACAGTTGACATTGGTTTCATGGTCATCGTTAGACTTTTAATTCTAGATTTTTATTGAATTCAAATTCCACTACCCACCAGGATAGGATTCGAACCCAGCTCCCCTAGCTTTAACTTGGGTCTCTGGGTTACTAGCCCAGCAACAATACCATCACGCTATCACCTCCCCACATCTGGTAAAAACTCACCCGGTTCACAAATGCCCTTTAGGGAAGGAAATCTGCTGTCCTTACCCGGTCTGTCCCTACATGTGACTCCATCACCCACAGCAATGTGGTTGACTCTTAAATGCCCCTCTGAAATGGCCAAGCAAGCCCACTCAGTTCAAGGGCAATTAGGGATGGACAACAAATGCTGGCCTTGCCAGCGACGCCCACATCCCATGAAAGAATAATAAAAGAATCCCATTCTGAATGGAAAGGGGTTTGAAACTATGGTTCTGGAATCTGAGAGTGAAGTTGGTGGAGTGGGCAGATAGGTGGCAGATGAAGTTCAATGCGGGGGAGTGTGAGGTGATGCATTTTGGTGGGAAGAACATGGAGAGACAATATAAAATAACGGGTGCAATTCTTAAGGGGGCGCAGGAGCAGAGGGACCTGGGTGTTTTTGTGCATAGGTCATTGAAGGTGGCAGGACAGGTGGAGAGAGCAGTTAATAAAGCATATAGTATCCTGGGCTTTATTAATAGGGGCATAGAGTACAAGAGGAGGGAGGTTATGGTGAGCTTATATAAGACACCAGTTAGACCTCAGCTGGAGTATTGTGTACAGTTCTGGGCACCATATTATAGGAAGGATGTGAACACATTGGAGAGAGTGCAGAAGAGGTTTACAAGAATGGTTCCAGGGATGAGAAACTTCAGCTATGAGGATAGATTGGAGAGGTTGGGACTGTTCTCCTTGGAGAGAAAAGGCTGAGAGGGGATTTGATAGAGATGTTCAAAATCATGATGGGTCTGGACAGAGTAGATGGGGAGAGGCTGTGCTCACTCATAAAAGGATCAAGAACGAGAGGGGCACAGATTAAAAGTGATTTGCAAAAGAAGCAAATGTGACGGGAGAAAAACCTTTCTCACACAGCGAGTGGATTCGGGTCTGGAATGCACGGCCTGGAAGTGTGGTGGAGGCAGGTTCAATCGAGGCATTCAAGAGGGCATTGGATGATTATTTTAATAGAAACAATGGGCAGGGATACGGGGAAAAGGCAGGGCAATGGCACTAGGTCACAATGCTCATTCGGAGAGCTGGTGCTGACACGATGGGCCGAATGGCCTCCTTCTGCGCTGTAACATTTCTGTGATTGTGTGAAGCTGCATTTTCACTTTGTTATTTCTGATGTTGCAGGATAACCTAACGGTTGTGGTGGAAGACCTGCGCCTGTGCACGGTTAAGAGTGGTACAGACAGTGAGAGAAGATTCTGCTTTGAAGTAGTATCCCCCTCAAAGTGAGTGTGAATTGTTCTTCACAGACGATGCGGAGAAATGCTGTGGATATTATTCAGAAAGCTGACCAGACAAGGGCAGGCAGAGGATGGGGTTTTCAGCTGTGCCAGGCCAAGAATGCTCGTGGCCCCTCCACAGTTCCTTCATTTCCAGACTTGTTCCACCACAAAAAGCAAAAACAAATCATTTTTTAATATATATATTTTAAGGCCAGGATTTTGCCCTTGGCGGGGGCGAGAGGGAGCAGTCAGTAAACCAGCTACTGCCCACAATCGGGCTGAGACTGCGATTTTACGCTGGGTGGGCCAGTTAAGGCGTGAATCGGACGCTGCCTGTGTGGGTGTGGGTGGGGGTGGGGGAGGTGGGGGTGCGAGTAGGACAAGCGGGGAACCTCGCAAAAGCTCCCTGGGCCACAGAGCTGCCCTGAGGGAGATGCAGGTTTTTGAAAATTAAATATTAAGAATTTTAAAACGTTTAAAAAACACGCCCCCTTCACGGTGACTCTGTCACATGAGCAGGGACATGCCAAATAAGTGAAATGTCAAAATTTGTATTTAATTTTTAATAGCTGTCAGAAACCTCATCCCGCCCGTGGATGAGGCTCCCCAAAACTCCAAAGGCCTCTTGGCCTTTTCGCCTGCGAAAGGTTTAATTCGCTTAGATCTTCGATGGCCTCAACGGGCCTGTTAATTGTCGGCGGGCGCTCTGAAAAATCGTGCGGTATTTTACACCCATTCAGGTTCACGGGCCCGCCCGCCCGGCAAGCGATAAATCCTGGCCTGGGGGATTCGCGACAACGTGCGGCTCCCTGGGCTGCATTTTCCCAGATGGGTGACGCTCCTGACAGCGTCCTCAATTCCGGGTCAGGAACCCTGCCCAGGATGTGGCGGGACATCGGACCCCATCTTTCCGGAGGTGACCGATTTTAAGAAGCCCGTCTCGAAGACCCCCGCCCATTTTGGCGGAGTTGGGGGGGGTGCGGGGTGGAGTTATGGAAGCTGGGTTCCAAGGTCAGGAGGTCCCTTCAGCCTGGCCCTTGCTGAGGGCCACCCTTGCAGTGCGGGTTCTGCCAAAGGGACAGCAAGCGGGAGCATCATCGGCTCCAGGGAGGAGTGTCTAGCAGGAAGGAGCAGACAGCAAGAGGATTAGGGGAGCTACACGTCTCTACCAAATGGTAGCAATGGCCTGCCTTCTGCTTGGGGGATGCTCTGGAGCACCTGATTTAATGCTGGCGACTGAATAAAAAGCCTGAAGCTTGGACCTCTCGCTGTGATACCACCTCCGCTCAATGTCTGACAGAGTTGGGAGGGTTAGGGGAGAGGGGCCTGCGCACCATCAGATATCCAAGCCCACAATATTTGCTAAATTTGCCCCATTTTTGTGCCCTAATTGGCTATCTGCAGCTGCTGGGATCCCACCTCCCGGAAAAGCGCAGGAAAACATGCCTCGAAAAAGGGTCATACGGACTCGAAACATTAACTCTGTATCCCCCTCCACAGACGCTGCCAGACCTGCTGAGTTTTTCCAGCATTTTCTGTTTTTATTTCAGATTTCCAGCATCCGCAGTATTTTGCTTTCATGTTTATGTGGAACGTGCCTGACGCAAGTCAATTGTATTTTCCTCTGCACCCCACCCCCCGTCCATCCTCCGCCTCCAAAGCCACCTACGTAGGTCTGGGAAAATTCAGTGCAGTCTTATTTACAGAACAGATATTCAGCCCCTAATGCCAGCTCTTCCATTCAGTTAGATCATAATTGATCTGTCCTTCAACTCTGTTATGACACAGCAGTTGGTAAAGGCTGAGTTGTTTAAATCCCAGAGGGAAACTTGAACAACTGTCATAACCTATATTTTCAATTGGTAAGTTTGAGATGCAGCTCTGAATTCAGGAATAAGACCACCAAGCATCAAGAGGTTTATTTATATAAAACTAAATTAAATATTTATTAATTTAACAACAAATTAAACACATGTACATGTCTACAAATTACTACCATAATAACTTTTAAACAAAT
Source organism: Cetorhinus maximus (assembly GCF_964194155.1). NCBI lineage: Eukaryota > Metazoa > Chordata > Chondrichthyes > Lamniformes > Cetorhinidae > Cetorhinus > Cetorhinus maximus. The sequence goes on along the minus strand of NC_135912.1, from coordinate 1,493,076 downwards.
TCCCAAATTAATCACTCCCACATAAATCTTCACCTAGGCAATAATAACCTATAGACTGTAAACAGACACCAGGCAAAGCACATTTAACCTTACGAATTCAAAATGAGGTCCCTTGCAATTTGGTTCCTTTGCAGACACAGTTGTAGGTTTACAGGCTGGTTAGATCTTAAATGCCCCTGTCTCACACACACAAACTCCTTTCTGTTTATACCCAGCTTCCCCTTTGAATGTAAAATTTCCATCGTATTACTAGGCTTTTTAATTTTACCTCTCCTAACAATAATCCTTTCATTCCACCAATTTTAGTAATATAAACACATTGCTTGGTGTCCTCTAGCTAGGTGTAAGATTTCACCCATTCATTTGAATGGTTTATTCAACAAATGCAATTTTACACTCTATCTTCCCCTCCTTACGTTTATCTAATTAACATCTCAAACTACTATACATCAAAACACCCAGACTAGCTGGCTTTAATCCAATTAAGCCACATACAGACACATAGATAGACACACACCCTACTAGAAGTCCAATTTAAGAATAATTTCCGATAACATTATAGACATTAATATCTCTTCATGACAACTCCATTTAATCCCTCTAACTCTACAATCCCTCAAAACCCTTGCCCAACAAATATCTAGTCACCTTGGTCCAGTTTTTTCTTTAACAATCTTTTGAGGGGAAATATGCCAGATTGACATTAATGGGGAGGCGGTGGCCTAGTGGTATTGTCACTGGACTAGCATTCCAGAGACCCAGGGTAATGTTTGAACCCCACCACAGCAGATGGTGAAATTTTAATTCAATAAAAATCTGGAAATAAGAGTCTGACGATGACCATGAAACCATTGCCGATTGTCGTAAAAACCCATCTGGTTCACTAATGCCCTTTAGGGAGGGAAACCTGCCGTCCTTACCCGGTCTGGCCTACATGTGACTCCAGACCCACAGCAATGTGGTTGGCTCTTAAATGCTCTGTGAACAAGGGTAATTAGGGATGGGCAATAAATGCTGGCCTAGCCAGCGACGCCCACATCCCATGAGTGAATATTTTTAAAAATTGACCAGTCCTTTGAAAGGGCCTACTAGTCTGTCCTCCAAGTACCCCCTCATCCTTTCTCCATAACTTTGCACAAAAGTTAACTTTTTGAAATCCAATTATCCAATTCCCTTTTGAAATTTCATATTGGATCTGTTTCTGCCGCCCTTTCAGGCAGCGCCTTCCTGATCACAACAACTCGCTGTATAAAGCAAAACAAAAATCCTTTCCTCCCTCTCCTAATCGTTCCTTCCAGGTGAAGCAGCGCTTCACTTGCACCTCCTTCAGTTTAGTCTACTGTATTCGCTGCTCCCAATGTGGTCTCCTCTACGACTGGAGAGACTAGACGCAGACTGGGTGACTGCTTTGCAGAACACTTTTGCTCAGTCCGCAAGCGTGACCAGACCACCCTGTCGCTTGCCATTTTTCAATTCACCACCCTGCCCTCATGCCCACATGTCCGTCCTTGGCCTGCTGCAATGTTCCAGTGAAGCCCGACACTAACTAGAAGAACAGCACCTCATCTTCCAATTAGGCACTGCACAGCCTCCTGGACTTAACATTGAGTTCAACAGCTTCAGACCATGAAGCCTGTCCTCTATTCTTATTTCCCACCCACCTCCCCACCGCCCCCTCCCAAGGGCCAGTCTGTAACTTATTCTCATGTTTTACTTACAGAAAACCTGACCCTTTTTCTGTTATTAACACATTCTGCTATCTGACCTATGTGCCACTATTAACACCTGCTTTAGTCTTGAATACTATCATTGCCACTCCCTTTGTCTTGTGCCCATGACATCTATGTCATCTCTCCTGATCTCCCACCTATGCCTGGCCTTCGATCTTGCTTCCCCTGCTTCACCCCCTCTTAAGCAGTATAAAATCCATCTCATTTCTACCTCTCTCTAGCTGTGAAGAAGGGTCATGCGCACTCGAAACACTAACTCTGTTTCTCTCTCCACAGAGTTTGCCAGACCTGCTGAGTTTTTCCAGCACTTTCTGTTTTTATTCCTGATCTCCTCTCTGGTTCTTTTGCCAATTATTTTAAATCTGTGTCCTCTCGTTTTAAAACCTCCCCCCACAAGAGACATTTTCTCCTAACTCATTCTACCAAAATGCCACAGACTGTTGAAACACCACTATTAATCCCCCCCTTAACCTTTCCTGCTCTAAGGTGAATACTCTCAGTTTCCCTGGTGTCTCAAAAATAATTTAAGATAGTCAAAACCCCCTCACTAACCTGAATCTTTCACTATTGAACTCTTGCTGTGTACAGTAAGGAACAAATCCCTATAACCAGAGACGAAGAGGGATTGATGGTGGAAATTTTAAGAATGAGGGGTTTGAGAAACCAGACACCATCTGACACTTGCTGAGTGTCTAGGGACGGAACCTTGTGTCTGGTGATGTGATGGTTATATTATTGGACTAGTAATCTCGAAAATGTGACCTCAGAAGGTGGTTTAAGGAACTGAATTCATTTCAACTAATCTGGAAATAGAAGTCTGGTACCAGTAAAAGCGATCACAATTTGTCAAAAAACCCCCAACTGGGTTCACTCATGTCGTTCAGCTAGTGAGGCTCTCTTCCCAAAGTGAATACACTGCAACTGGAGGCTCAGGAGGGCAAGATTCACCTGACCTTCATCCCATGAAAGGGATCGATTCACCAGCGGATAGTACGATGTTTCCACACACACGTACACTAACTAAGCACTCGGATCAGAGCACATCCAGTTTGACATGTCGGACTGTTTACATTGTACTTGCAGTGGCCTGTGGCCATGATCCAGGTTCGGGAGGTTGATGCCTTTGTTCTGTTCCCCCGGCAGGAGCTGTATGCTACAGGCTGACTCGGAGAAACACCAGCAAAACTGGATCCTCGCGGTGCAGTCAAGCATTGCAACAGCCTTCAACGAGAGTCGAGAGGACAGCTACTCGGTACTGACAAACTCATCAAACCTCCACACGTGGTCTTAGTCATGTTACTGAGGCACAACATCTCATTGGGATAATGTTCCACACATACTGACTCTCACTGGGGTACGGGTCCCACACACACTGACTCTCACTGGGGTACGGGTCCCACACACACTGACTCTCACTGGGGGTACGGATTCCACACACGCTGACTCTCACTAGGGTACGGGTCCCACACACACTGACTCTCACTGGGGTACGGGTCCCACACACACACTGACTCTCACTGGGGTACGGGTCCCACACATACTGACTCTCACTGGGGTACGGGTCCCACACACACTGACTCTCACTGGGGTACGGGTCCCACACACACTGACTCTCACTGGGGTACGGGTCCCACACACGCTGACTCTCACTAGGGTACGGGTCCCACACATACTGACTCTCACTGGGGTACGGGTCCCACACACACTGACTCTCACTGGGGTACGGGTCCCACACACACTGACTCTCACTGGGGTACGGGTCCCACACACACTGACTCTCACTGGGGTACGGGTCCCACACACACTGACTCTCACTGGGGTACGGGTCCCACACATACTGACTCTCACTGGGGTACGGGTCCCACACATACTGACTTTCACTGGGGTACGGGTCCCACACACACTGACTCTCACTGGGGTACGGGTCCCACACACACTGACTCTCACTGGGGTACGGGTCCCACACACACACTGACTCTCACTGGGGTACGGGTCCCACACACGCTGACTCTCACTGGGGTACGGGTCCCACACACACTGACTCTCACTGGGGTAAGGGTCCCACACACACTGACTCTTACTGGGGTACGTGTCCCACACACGCTGACTCTCACTGGGGTACGGGTCCCACACACACTGACTCTCACTGGGGTACGGGTCCCACACACACTGACTCTCACTGGGGTACGGGTTCCACACACACTGACTCTCCCTGGGGTACGGGTCCCACACACACTGACTCTCACTGGGGTACGGGTCCCACACACACTGACTCTCACTGGGGTACGGGTCCCACACACACTGACTCTCACTGGGGTACGGGTCCCACACACACTGACTCTCACTGGGGTACGGGTCCCACACACACTGACTCTCACTGGGGTACGGGTCCCACACACACTGACTCTCACTGGGGTACGGGTCCCACACACACTGACTCTCACTGGGGTAAGGGTCCCCCTGGATACTACTGCCTCCTTGCCTTCTACACCTCACCAAAGTGGCTTTTCTTCATCCCTGACCCTGGAGACCTTTGTTAAAACATCATTGCAGCCTGCAGTCCTTCGCCGCCATGGCGAGTGTGACTGTCTGACATCACAGGGCCGTACAATCCCAGCCGGAATACCGGGAACAGGAACCCTCGCTGATCTTTACACTGCTCTAATCCAGGGTCACAGAGTTAGTTGTGGTTGCTGAATTGCCCCAACCCACCCCCTGTTTGCAATCAGAGACCAGACTGTGGATGGAGTCCAGTTTGTTTGAGTCACCACACAGTACGTTTGTCTTGGGAAACCTTAGCAAGAGCTAATTTAGTTTTCTGTCTGAGCCCTGAACCTGCTGAGCTAAGGGACTGCACCTTTACTTTTCACTGTTGCCTATATTTGTTTGAGTTCAGCTTGCTGTCGTTTCAGAAGTTGGAAAGGACTTCGTCTATGTCTACAGGATTCTTCGATATCCCCGATGAAGTGAGACCAGACAAGAAGCAGGGCCTGGAGCAGGTGCAGGGCATCTCCGGGAACGCTCACTGCTGTGATTGCAATGAAGCCCTGCCAGAATGGGCCAGCATCAACCTCGGCATCACCCTCTGCATAGAATGTTCCGGAATCCACAGGTAACAGGCAAGGGAGGGGCCGCAGCAGTCCACTGACCCAAATTAACACTGGCGCAGTCCCTGGATATGCCTTTTGATGGTAACGCTGAAGTACTGAACAGAGGACAGTCTATAGGTATTAATTATATCGACCTCCAGAAGGCATTTGATAAAGTTCCACATAAGAGACTGTTGATTAAGGCGAAGTTGTAATTGAAAGAAAATTATTGATGAGGCTGTGAAATTGGCTGTGCAGCAGGAGATGGAGAGTAGTGACATTGGGCAGGTCTTCAAATTATCAGAATGTGACTTGTGTTGTCCAGCAAGTATCTGCATTGGGCCCTCATTACTGACTGAACTGATGGATGGCAAAGAACATCTCCAAATTTGTCGATGATGTGAGGACCCGTGGTTTTGTGACAGAAACACAGGAATAGGAGGCCATTCAGCCCCTTAAACCTGCTCTGCTATTTCATTAGATCATGGTTGATCTGTATCTTAACTCCATCCAGCTACTCTGGTTTTATAACAAAAATCCTCAATCTCAGCGTTGACATTTTAACTTGGCCTCCAGTCTCAGCAGCTTTTTTTTTATAGGGGAGAGAGTTCCAGATTTCCACTCTCCCTTGTGTTAAGAGGTTCTTCCTGACATCACCCCAGACCAGCCTACCCCTCATTTTACGCCAGCATCCTCTTGTTCTGGCCTGCCCTTGTTCTACAATTATCAGTCCTGGTGGATGAGGATGCAAACAGCTGGGATTAAGGAACAGTGATGGACGGTGTAAGGAATATCGCGGACCCTCAGTTATTTGCTTCAATTCCCCTTGTTGCTGAGTCCCAGTGATTCACATTCTCCAGTTTGTCAGATATTTACTCTCCTGAGTTTTAGTATTAATTCGATGCTGGGAACTCAGAACTTTGAGCTGATTTCTGGGAACAAGCCACAAATCTGAGTGTCAGGAGTCAGTCTGAGCACTGACTGTTATGACCGATGAAGCGGAGTTATTTAAAAATCCCAGAGGGAAAATTTAAACAACTGTCATAACCTATAATTTTATGTGTTATGTTTGAGGTGCGACTCTAAACTCAGGAATCAGACCACCAGTTCTCGAGGCTTTACAATAAACTAATTGACACATTTTATTAATTTACACAGGTTAAAATATATATACACATGGCTACAAATTACTACTATCATAACTTCTCCCAAACTAATCTCCATTAAGACTACAGCAACCCATAGACTTAACCAGACACCAGACAAAGTATTTTCACCTTACGAATTCAAGATGAGGTTCCTTTCACTTTGGTTGCTGTGGAGACAGTTGGAGGTTACAGCTGCCTTTTGATCTCTCATTGCCTCTGCCCTGCACTCCCGAAAACTACTGAATTTATACCTACCAGCCCCATTCAATATTAATTCTCATTGTATCAACAATCTCTGAACTAAACCTCTCTAACAATAAAGCCCTTTCATTGTACCAATTTTATTAATAATATAAACATTTTGCTTGGTATCTGCTAGCTAGGTGTCCATTTTCACCCCACTTATTGAATGCTCTATTCAAAAAATGCAAATGCACGCTATCTCTCTTACATATCAAAACTAGTACCCATCAAAGCACCCAGACACGCTGGCTTTAATCCAATTAAGACACACCCACAGACTAAACCTCTATTTTAAAAGAAATATTGTTTCCAATAATATTATATACATTAATTGCTTCATGACACTGGCCATCAGGGATCTATCCTGACAGTTAATTGATGGACAGGGCCCGGGGAGTGACCCTTGGGATTGACCATGAGGATATGATGACCGAGTGTGAATGGTGAGCAGGGGAGAGCTAACTCTGGTCCCTTTATTTCTGACAGGAGTCTAGGTGTCCATTTTTCCAAAGTCCGATCACTGACTCTTGATTCCTGGGAGCCTGAACTGTTGAAGGTGAGAACTGTGGGACTTCCTGCATATTGTATTCCCCCTACACTCTCTCCTTTCCTTTCCCTCTCTCCCTTTCCCTTTCCCGCTCTCCCTTTCCCTTTCCCGCTCTCCCTTTCCCTTTCCCGCTCTCCCTTTCCCTTTCCCGCTCTCCCTTTCCCCTTTTCCTTTCATCTCACTGAACCTTTATCCCCCCCACCATCCTTTTGCCCCCTCCCTCCCTCCCCTCATCATTTCCCCTTCTCTCTCTCTCCTCTCACTCTCTTTTCCCCCTTTCGCTCCCTCTTCCACTTTCCCCTGCCCTCTCTCTCTCTCCCCTTACCCCCTCTCCCTCTTTCACTGTTTCCCTTTCTCTCTCTCCATCTATCCCCTTCTCTGTCTTTCTCCCTTTTCTTATTACTCTCTGCCCCTTCCCTGTATGTGTCTCTTTCTCCCCTTTCCCTGTCTCTCCCCTTTCCCTCTCACTATTTACCCCTCTCTCTCTCTCTCCCCCCTATTTTCCCATTCTCCCTTTCCCCCCTTTCCCCTTCACTTCTCATTCCACCACACCCCACCCCACCCCACCCCCACCTTGGCTTTTCCCCTTCCTCTGGCTCTCCCCCCTCAGCCTAGCTCTCCCCCCTCCACCCCGGTCCTTCCCAGCTCTATGCCCTTCACTCTCCCCACTTGAGCCCGGCTCTCCCCATTTCCCTCGGCCTCACCTCCCCACTCCCCTCCAGTCCTCCCCCACCACCACAGAACTACCCCTTTCCCCCCATCGTTCTCCCCCTTTTCTCTCACCCTTCCCCATCCCCCATCCCCCTTCCCACCCACTGGGTCTCCCCTCAATCTCTGTACATTCATTGACCATCTCTCTCTCTCTCTCTCCTCACTCCCCTTGCCTGCTTGACTTTCCCTCTCACTCTCTGTCACTCCTCTCACTCTCTGTCACTCCTCTCACTCTCTGTCATCCTCTCACTCTCTGTCACTCCTCTCACTCTCTGTCACTCCTCTCACTCTCTGTCACTCCTCTCACTCTCTGTCACTCCTCTCACTCTCTGTCACTCCTCTCACTCTCTGTCATCCTCTCACTCTCTGTCATCCTCTCACTCTCTGTCACTCCTCTCACTCTCTGTCACTCCTCTCACTCTCTGTCACTCCTCTCACTCTCTGTCACTCCTTTCACTCTCTGTCACTCCTCTCACTCTCTGTCACTCCTCTCACTCTCTGTCACTCCTCTCACTCTCTGTCACTCCTCTCACTCTCTGTCACTCCTCTCACTCTCTGTCACTCCTCTCACTTGTACTCTTTCTCTCAAACAGCTGATGTGTGAATTGGGAAATTCCACCATTAATGGAATCTACGAAGCTCGAATCGAAGAGATGACAGTGAAAAAGCCTCACCCCGGATCCCCTCGGTAAGGATTTACCAGCGTTGGGGGGGCAGGGTTGGTGGGGAGGGGGTGTTAACATCCTCCTTAACATTGTGGAGTTGCTGCTTTACTTCCATTCTGAAAGCTGAAATGTACGCGGCACGGTAAAAGACGGCCTCTTCTCCTTACACAGACAAGAGAAGGAAGCTTGGATTCGGGCCAAGTACGTGGAGAAGAAATTTATTCACAAACTTCCAGAAAGTGGCATCAAACTCCGTCAGTGCAGCTTGAGGCGAAATCAGCTCACAAACACCATGGAGAAAACCCAGAAACCAGAAAAACCACCAAAACCTTTCCTGAAGCCAAGAGGGAAAACCTTGTCCTCCAGCCCAGGTAAGAGCAGAACTTCCTTTGACTAAACACCACTGACCCCAGGTCACTCGTATTTGCTGTGTAAAAACATCCTTCCTCACATCTTCCCCCAACTCAGTATCTCTACCCCAAAACCTTAAACCTGGGCCTTGTATCATCAGCTAAAGGGAACAGATTTTCTTTCACTACCAGCTATAAAGTTGTGATGATGGTTCTCCCTCAACCTCCTTTGCCCCAAGGAGAACAATCCCAGTTTCGCCAACCTAGTCATGTAATTAAAAGCCTTCGTCGCTGGAACCATCCTGGTAAATCTCCTCCGCACCCTCTCAAGGACCCTCACATCCTTCCCAAAGTGTGGTGGCCAGAACTGGACACAATACTCTAGTTGGGGCCTGACCAGAGCTTTAGAAAAAGTTCAGCGTAACCTCCCTGCTCTTGCACTCAATACCTCTATTCGTGAAGCCCAAGATCCCATCCGCTTTGCTAGCCACTCTCTTAATATGTCCTGCCACCTTCAATGCAGATGAACCCCCAGGTCCCTCTGTCCCTGCACACTCTTTAGAACTGTCCTTTTTTGTCTATGTTGCCTCCCCATCTCCCTCCTGCCAAACTATATCACCTCTTGCTTCCCTGTATTAAACTCCAGCTGCCTCTTGTCTACCCGTCTACTAGCCCATGTCCTGTTGCCATGGATTGATATTGTCCTCGCTGTTTGCCACGCCTCCAAATTTGGTATCATCATCATATCTGGAAATTTGACTCCGTATTCTGATATTCAAGTGATCTACCAATATCAAAAAAGCAATGATCCTCGCGCTGAGTCTTGGGAACACCATTATCTACCAGCCTCCAGTCTGAAAAAACATCCATTTACTACAACTCACTGTCTTCTGTCCTTCATCCAATTTTTTTCATCCAAGCTTACCCTAACTTGATTCCGTGAGCCTCAATGTTGCCAGTCTTTCATGTGGTACTTTGTCAAATGCTTTCTTAAAATCCATATGGACAATGTACGCTGCATCCCCGGCATGTCTGAATAATCTAGTTGTATTTTTTGAGGAGGTCACGACCATGGGGCTTAAGGAGTGTCGATGAATATTATTTCTATCAATTCCAGGAGGAATTGATGGGATTCCACACAAGAGATTGTGGCATGGGTTGATAATTGGTTGGGAGGTAGTAGGGATAAAGGGAATGTATCCTGATTGGGGGGATGTGACACGTGGTATTCAGGCAGAGATCTGTACTGGAAACTCAGATATTCACTATTTTTATCATTTGGATCAAGGAACAGAGAGATATATATATCAAATTTGATCCGATGTTAGGAGGCACATTAGGTTTTGGGGATGGGTGCAGGAAGCTACAAAGTTACACAGACTAAGGCCAGCAGCAGGAATCATGGCGGGCAGGTGGGGGAGCAGGATTTGGCGGGCGGGGGAACAGGATTTGGCGGGCGAGGGAGCAGGATTTGGCGGGCGGGGGAGCAGGATTTGGCGGGCGAGGGAGCAGGATTTGGCGGGCGGGGGAGCAGGATTTGGCGGATGGGAGAGCAGGATTTGGCGGATGGGAGAGCAGGATTTGGCGGGCGGGGGAGCAGGATTTGGCGGGCGAGGGAGCAGGATTTGGCGGGCGGGGGAGCAGTATTTGGCGGGCGGGGGAGCAGGATTTGGCGGGCGGGGGAGCAGGATTTGGCGGGCGGGGGAGCAGGATTTGGCGGGCGGGGGAGCAGGATTTGGCGGGCGGGGGAGCAGGATTTGGCGGGCGGGGGAGCAGGATTTGGCGGGTGGGGGGAGCATAATTTGGCGGGTGGGGGAGCATAATTTGGCGGACGGGGGAGCAGGATTTGGCGGGCGGGGAGCAGGATTTGGCAGGCAGGGGAGCAGGATTTGGCGGGCGGGGGAGCAGGATTTGGCGGGCGGGGGGAGCAGGATTTGGCGGGCGGCTAAAAAATCACTTTCCTGAAGGCGGGCTATTAGTTTGCAATCTTGTTTTCCTGACCTTCGTGGGGTGGGGGTGGGGGTGGAGTATGTCAGGAACCCCACTTGCATCAGGTGAATGCTCACTAAAAGCCCAACATCCTGAAATCTTGCTCCCCCTTCCAAATTAAGCTCCCCGCCGGCAGGAATTTCGAATGTCCTGCTTCACGGCCGTGCCTAAGGGGGCATGCGCCTGGCGAGGGAGACTCCTCCCTGGGCTTTCAGGCCAGCGGGCACTGCTTTTGCCTTCCTTTCACGCCATCACTGAGAGGTAGCGGCTGCGCCGAGGCTGGGGCACAGGGGAGGGGGGGGTGAGGCCGAGCCAGGACTGGCGGGGGAGTGGGAGTTGGGGGGGCGGAGGGGGTGCCCAGGAGCAGAGTGGAAGAGTGGACGGCTGCCTGCTGTTCAAACGTGGCACCCGGGCGATGGGGCCTATGAGGGGACAGCGGGCAGGCCTCTTCCTGCCCCTGTCCCCCCCCAAACCCCGCCACAAAATTCGAGGTGCTCCTCGCGGCTGCATAGTTAATGAGTTAAACAGCCGGATCCTTCACTCCGACTTCCGCTTCCGCCTCTGGACTGAGATTCCCGAATGGTAAACCCCACCCTAAGAGAATGGGTATGATGATGGCAGACGGAGCTCAACGTGGGGAATTCATCCAATTTTTGATCCAAGAAAGGCAAATCAAAATGTCCATGGGTGCGAGACTGGGAGCAAAGGGTCTTTGGGGCCAGTGCCTCCTTTTTTTTTTGATTTGGTGTCAGTTTGGCTTTGTCCCCGACGCCCCCCCCCGGGCTGTTGTGTCGATGCTGTGTAAGCTGTGCCATTGCAATCCCGGATGCGGTTCTCGCTGACGCACATTCCCTCTTTCTCGTGTTTCCTGTTTACAGATGTGAACAACAAAGGAACCCCAGGCGCTGGGAGCAATGAGGACCTGCGAGACCTCCACCCGGGAGCCCTCCTGTACCGGGCCGCCGCACTCCAGAGCCTCCCGGTCATGGCTGATGCATTGGCGCACGGGGCCGACGTCAACTGGGTGAACGCATCGGATGAGAATAAAACTCCACTCATCCAGGCCGTGACTCCGGTAAAGACAGAATTCATTACTCTTCATCTGAGGGAACATTGTCCCAACCCACCCACATAGAAAGATTAACCCACTCAGTACTGCAGCTCTTGGGTTTATGGAGCTTTTACTAGGCCTTGGATAAAGGGTGGCTTTAGAAACCTTTGTAGTTCAGCCAACTTGACTATTTCCTGACAATGAATACATTGGCATCACCTGACATTCCCCATTGTTGAAGCAACACGGGCTTGAAGCCTGTAAATAACAGCCTGGGACTGGGGAAGGGTATAAGAGCATTAGAACATAAGTAATAGGAGCAGGGGGAGGCCATTCAGCCCTTTGAGCCCACTCCGGCATTCAATGAGATCATGCCTGATCTTCCACGTTTTCCTGCACTATTCCTGTATCCCTTGATGTTTTTAATATGTAGAAATCTATCGATCTCAGTCTTGAACATACTCAATGACTGAGCCTCCATTGTCCTCTGGGGTAGAGGATTCCAAACATTCACCACTCTGAGTGAAGAAATTCCTCCTCATCTCAATCCTAAATGACCTGCTCCTTATTCTGAGACTGTGTCCCCTGGTTCTAGATACACAACACCCCCCCACCAGAAAAAATAACCTTCCTGCATCTACCCTGTCGAGCCCTGAATGAGATCACCTCTCATTCTTCTCAACTCCAGAGAATAAAGGTCCAGTCTATTTAATCTTTCCTCACAGGACAATCCCTCCACCCCAGGAATTAGTTTGGTGAACCTTGGTTGCACTCCCTCTGAGGCAAGTATATCTTTCCTGAGATAAGGGGCCCAAAACATGAGCACAATATTCCAGGTGCGGTCTCACCAAGGCTCTATATAATTGCAGTAAGACATCTTTACTCCTGTACTCCAATCCTCTTGTAAAGGCCAACATACCGTTTGCCTTGTTAATTGCTTGCTGTAGCTGCATGTTAGCTGTCAGTGACACATGAACAAGGACACGCAGGTCCCTCTGAAATTCAACACTTTCTCATTTAAGAAATACTCTGTATTTCTGTTTCTCCTGCCAGATTTTTTTGCCCACTCGCTTAGCCTCTCCAAATCCCCTTGGATCATCGTTGCATCCTCCTCACATCTCACACTTCCTCTAGTTTTGTTTCACCTGCAAACGTGGAAATAATACATTTAATCCCCTCAATTCCAGATCGTTGATATAGTTTATAGTTTGTGAATAGCTGGGCCCAAGCACTGATCCTACGTCGCATCAGTGTCCCAGACAGAAACCTTACAGGTATTCAGCCCCTCAGGTCTATGGTAGCTCTTTACCAGAGAAAGAACTTGCATTTATATAATGCCTAATTAATTAATTAATATAATAATTAATTAATATATCCACGGGAGATCCCAAAACACTTCACAGCTCGTGCGTTCATTTTGAAGTGGTCACTGTTGCAATGGAGAGGATCTGGGAACCAATTTGCACACAGCAAGCTCCCCCAAACGCCAATGAGATAAATGCCTAGTTAGTCTGTTTCTGGTAGTGGTGTTTAAGGACTGATGTTGACCAGGACATCAGTGATCTCCTTCCGAACCCACTCCATGAGTGCTCTGTCCAAAGGCAGGTCCTTGGCTCATAGTCAGCCCGTGCTTTGGAGCTGTTTTCTTGGCAGTGGTGGTTTGTCATTGCCCTTCGACTGTCAGGGGCAGGGTGAGCAGGCAAGCCCCAAGTCTGGCTCAGCCGGAAGAGGAATTGAACCCACGCTGTTGGTGTTATTCTGAACCGCGCTCTAGCCAATTGGGTGAACCAGCCCCCCAGCTTCTCCCAGTAGGTGTGATTTTTAGCATCGATTTGATAGGGGCAGGCGAGGCCTTGGTTTTACTGTCTCATCCAAAAGATGGCACCTCCGCCAGTGCGGTAATCCCTCAGTCCCAGGCAGGAGTGCCAGGCTGGATTGTGCGCTCGAGTGTCTGATGTGTCTGACCCCACCTCCCCCGCCAACCTTTTGACAACGGAGGTGAAAGGGCAACCCCCTGAGCCACAGCCTAAACAAGGACAATCCAAAACTAACCCCACTGCCCCACACCCCCCTCACCCCCCCATCGCCCTGTATCCCCCCACCAGCATTTTGAAACCTTTATCTTAATATTCCTGTTTTGGGGGAGATAAAAGTGTGGTGGCGTTTGCCTCAATACGAAATGTGATTTACATCATTGGGAACCTGCTGAATGGGAGCGTTCCATTATTCCATTGGGATCGCTGCAATGGGAGGGAATGGATCCAATGGGATGACACAAGGACAAGATTCCCTGGAACGCGAACCTCTGCTGATTTACTTGAGATGAAAGTTGGGCAGGTTGTATGTCATGTGGGCGATCGGTTCAGACAGATGATTGGCCCAGAGTGAAGCCAGTGGATTGGCTGTAGTGGCAGGGACTGGGCATGCTCCATGAAGATCCTGCTCCTCAATGTCGTTGAGAACAATGACTCCGCTGGCAGATAACTGGACTAAACATTGATTCTTTTGCTCCCTCTTTGCCTCCTCTTCTCCTCCGCCCCGCACACGACATGGTTCTCCCAGGGTTCGCTGGTGGCCTGTGAGTTCCTGCTACAGAATGGAGCCAACGTCAACCAGAAGGACATCCACAGCCGGGGCCCGCTCCACCACGCCACCATCCACGGGCACACCGGGTAAGGCGGGCATGGCACCAGGTGCCCCTAACGCTGAAAAATTAACTGTATCCCGGATGTGAGAGCGCAAACTATTTAACTCATTCAAAAAGGAAACACACCCATTCCCAAATCAGAGGCGTGTAAGGGGATTGATCAGGATTCACTCGCTCTTTTCTGGCATTCTCCATCCCTTTGTTCAAAAAATTCTGCTGAGAGTTTGTGCCAGATTTTACCCCCGTAGAGGCAGAGTGAATCTCCCTCTACACTGTCCCCATCAAACACTCCCAGGACAGGTGCAGCACGGGGTTAGATACAGAGTGAATCTCCCTCTACACCGTTCCCATCAAACACTCCCAAAAAAGGTACAGCACGGGGTTAGATACAGAGTAAAGCTCCCTCTACACTGTCCCCATCAAACACTCCCAGGACAGGTACAGCACGGGGTTAGATACAGAGTAAAGCTCCCTCTACACTGTCCCCATCAAACACTCCCAGGACAGGTACAGCACGGGGTGAGATACAGAGTAAAGCTCCCTCTACACTGTCCCCATCAAACACTCCCAGGGCAGGTACAGCACAGGGTTAGATACAGAGTAAATCTCCCTCTACACTGTCCCCATCAAACACTCCCAGGACAGGTACAGCACGGGGTTAGATACAGAGTAAATCTCCCTCTACACTGTCCCCATCAAACACCCTGTTGTGGTCACTTTGACAAACGGACCACAGGACTCTCAGGTACAGGTCATGATCGTTTATTTGAGCAATTGCAAGGGGAGAACCATCTCAATGCAGCTTGAGATAGCACTCTGCTAAATTACAAATGTTTAACATATTTATACATTATTGGTCACATACAAGAGCAGTTTCCAAATTGCGATCTTGTCAACATATAGGTTTACATTAAACAGACATCTCGTAACAGGTACATGCATCATATGTCCCTATTTTTCACCCAGGCAGAGTCCTTCCATCCTACCTAAGCTGGGACCATCTGTTCTTCCCCTATCTGTTGAAGAGCACACTTAATCTTAGCTGTTTTTGCCAATGCTCTGACTGGAGTCCGGATCCCAAGGCCTTTCTGTTGTTTTCAGGCCCTAAGGATGTACAAGGTTCATCTGGTAACCTTGAACTGCCAATGTGCTTGGAAATTTTATGCAATTCATTCCCTTTCAATAAGTTCTTACTGTACCCCTATACTCTTACTTACTTTCTTCCCCCTAACACACTCCCAGAGCAGGTACAGCACGGGGTTAAATACAGAGTAAAGCTGCCTCTACACCGTCCCCATCAAACACTCCCAGGACAGGTACAGCACGGGGTTAGATACAGAGTAAAGCTCCCTCTACACCGTCCCCATCAAACAACCCCAGGACAGGTACAGCACGGGGTTAGATACAGAGTAAAGCTCCCTCTACACCGTCCCCATCAAACACTCCCAGGACAGGTACAGCATGGGGTTAGATACAGAGTAAAGCTCCCTCTACACTGTCCCCATCAAACACTCCCAGGACAGGTACAGCACGGGGTTAAATACAGAGTAAAGCTGCCTCTACACTGTCCCCATCAAACACTCCCAGGACAGGTACAGCACGGGGTTAGATACAGAGTAAAGCTGCCTCTACACTGTCCCCATCAAACACTCCCAGGACAGGTACAGCACGGGGTTAGATACAGAGTAAAGCTCCCTCTACACTATCCCTGTCAAACACTCCCACCAGAATAAATAGTTTCTCTCCGGCTGAACTATGAAATTATTCAATTGCCTTCAGCTCCTCAATTACATCATATTTAATAGTCTGTGCTCAGGTTAATGCGGACAGTGGGCTGGGTTTCACACGACTGGTTACAGCACGAACCACCCCACCTGAACATGGGAGAGGCTGCTTGTCAGTCTCCTGGCAGCTGAAGAACCTGCCTCCAGGAATATGGAGGGTGGATTGAGCTAAGGTGGGGTTGTCAGCAGCAGGAATGTCAAATTGACAAATGGGCCAATTGACACCCATTCGCCCTGAGCTATTTAGCGGCGCCGCAGAGACTTCTGGGAGCCACCTTCACTGTGGGATTGACACATTGCCCATCACAGCCTCTTGGGCTTGGCAGCAGCCTCCCCGCGGGGGGAGAGGGGGCTGGTTATATTGGGGCCCCTCGTCCTCCCGGGGGGGGGTTTTATTGGGGGTCCCTCGTTATCAGAAGGGGACCCAGCATCGGGAAGGTAGGGCAAGCCACCGAGAGGCAACCCCACCCCAGCCTTTGCCTCCAGTCCCCCTCCCCCACTCTCCCACCACCCCCACCCCGGGGAAGAACCCCCCTCTCAGTGACTCCTGTCCTAATATCTCCAGCGTGACTCACTGTGTTGGTGACCCTCCTGCGGGGTTGGTACAACCAACAGGCAAACTGGGCAGTCACCTAAAGCGGCAAAACTTGGGGGGGTTTTCCCATTTATGAAGCAACGTAAATAAACCAACAGGCATCAGTCAGTCTAGACCTACTCAAATACATCCACATACACTCACGTACATTCGGAGTTCCGTGTATTTACAACACAGCTTTTCCCAACCATTTGTACGTTTCTCATTCGACTTATGTGACCGTTTGACTAATTTGGACATCTTCATGACTATTTCAAAACTGCAAGTCAGTAAATAATATCAAGTCATTAAGAAGGTAAATGGAATTTTGGCCTGTATTGCTAGGGGGTTGGAGTTTAAAAATAGGGAAGTCTTGTTACGACTGTACAGGGTGTCGGTGAGGCTTCACCTGGAGTACTGTGTACAGTTTTGGTCCCTGTATTTAAGAAAGGACATACTGGCATTGGAGGCAGTGCAAAAAAGATTCACTAGGCTGATTCCTGGGACGAAGGGGTTGACTTATCAAGAACGGCTAAACAGGTTAGGCCTTTATTCATTAGAGTTTAGAAGAATGAGGGGTGATCTTATTGAAATGTACAAGATTCTGAGGGGGCCCTGACAGGGTAGATGTTGAGAAGATGTTTCCATTAGAGGGGGAATCTCGAACTAGGGGAGATCGTTACAGAATAAGGGGACACTCGTTTAAAACTGAGATGCGAAGGAATTTCTTCTCTCAGAGGGTAGTGAATGTCTGGAATTCTCCACCCCAGAGAGTTGTGGAGGCTAGATCACTGAAAGTATTTAAAGAGGAGGTAGATCGATTTTTGAAATGTCGGGGAGTTGAGGGCTGTGAGGAGCTGGCATGAAAGAGGAGTTGAGGCCTGGGGCAGATCAGCCATGATCTTATTGAATGGCAGGGCAGGCTTGAGGGGCCGAATGGCCTCCTCCTGCTCCTATTTCTTATGTAATTTAATCCAGCTCATTCTATGGCCGTGATTATTAATTGTGTAAATTGTGCATTAAACCACGCAATAACAGTTGCAGGATTACATCATGTTAGCCACATTACACACTGTAAAACACATTTCTTCCAGTGCTTACACTGCAAAAAATGTGGAACAATGGGAACGTACAACCCGTGTCATAATATTCTCCTTTATCATGTAAAAGAAATCTGTAATTATTCATGCTGAATTTTTGTTCATACTAATGTACAATATTCATTTTTGAGAGTTGATTTTGGCAGGGGGTGGGGTTCAGGTCGCTAAGGTTGAAGGTTCACCCAGGCTGCCTCATGCTGTTGCACCAGCCCCGAGCTCCTGTGCTATATAAATGCAAGTGGCTGTCTGGGTACAAACGGGTTGTCTGTCTACCTGCTCCCTGTTCTCAATGCACAACTCCGCTCACTCAGAGCTTAACCAGTGCTCAAACTTCATTAACAACACTGCCTGGGTGCTAGTCGATTGGAGATAATGCATGACTAACTAATCCTTCAGTGTCACCGCTGACAATTTATTAATCTGGCTTTTTTCGAACGAGCTCCGTTTGTTATCATCTGTGATTTATTGCAGCCTGGTATGCCTGTTCTTAAAGCGGGGAGCGAGTCAAACTGCAGTGGACGAGAACGGCAAAAATCCGATTACAATTGCCATCGACACCGCCAACGCCGACATCGTCACACTGTGAGTGCCGAGAGGCTTCTGGGTATCTTTCCGATCCTCCATTCCCTACCCCTCTCCCCGGTCTCCCCCCCACCCAACCAACTCCCATCCCCCACCCCCCCAAAGGCTAGACAGATCCCCATCGCCTCCCGGTGCTTCACCCTTTGTGTCTGCACTCGAGCAGTGAATGTTGACCGGATAATTGGTTGCGGAGAGTTGAGGTCCAGACCTGAGACACTCAGGAATTTCAGGTCACAGACCATGGAAAAGCATATGAGGTCAGGGAAAGCATATAAGTGGGAAATTTGGGGTTTTTTTAATGAAGCTACAGCCAGAATCTAGAATGTTTTTCTGTCCTAATGAATGAAATGGGTTGGGCTGTTCTGAAGAACTCTCTAAACTCTCAAACAAGCTAACATACAAGTTCAGCAGGAAATAGGGAAGGCAAATGGAATGTTGGCCTTTATTTCAAAGGGAATGAAGTACGAAAATAGGGAAGTCTTGCTAAAACTATACAAGGCACTAGTTAGACCACACCTAGAATACTGTGAACAGTTTTGGTCCCCTTATCTAAGGAAAGATATACTGGCATTGGAGGCAGTCCAAAGAAGGTTCACTAGGTTGATCCCGGGTATGGAGGGATTTTCTTATGAGGAGAGATTGAGTAGGTTGGGCCTGTACTCATTGGAGTTTAGAAGAATGAGAGGCGACCTTAATGAAACATATAAGATTCTTAGGGGGCTTGACAGGGTAGATGCTGAGAGGTGGTTTCCCCTTGTGGGAGAGTCTAGGACCAGAGGGCATAATCTCAGAGTAAGGGGTCTCCCATTTAAGACAGAGATGAGGAGGAATTTCTTCTCTCAGAGGGTAGTCAATCTGTGGAATTCTTTACTGCAGAGGGGGTTAGGGGCTGGGTTGTTAAGTATATTCAAGGCTGAGATAGACAGATTTTTAATCAGTAAAGGAATCAAGGGTTATGGGGAAAAGGCAGGAAAGTGGAGTTGAGGATTATCAGATCAGCCATGATCTCACTGAATGGCGGAGCAGACTCGATGGGCCGAATGGCCTACTTCTGCTCCTACATCTTATGGTCTTATGCACAATGACTGAAAGCCAGAATCCCTGGCTGACTTTTCCTCCTGTGATCTGGGTAGTGGGACGGTCCTAAGATCCTTTACAACACTTGATGTATCACGTCATCCAAACTCAACTAGGGCAGCACAGACCTGAGAATCGGACGTGTGGTATTCCTGCTCCCTGTTTAGTGACACAGAAGGCGCTGCCTCTTTACAGATTCAACCCACAGAGGAGCCAGTGATCTGGTGGAGGTGGGGAGGATTCTCAGACCCGTTCCCCCGATTCAGTGATCACTTCCCCCAGAGGCCTGGCCTGGAAGGGCCGGATCCAGTTGTCAGGGACATTTCCCAGGGCAAAGCGGGACTGGTATCGATTATTGAGCAGCTGGAGATGGGGGGCGTAGCGGGGTAGGGTGGGGTACCTATTCTCCTCGCCCAGCCTCACCCATTCCGACCTCATAAGCAGCTCCGGAAAGTTCCCTCCTTCACTCACCGTCTCCGGCCCGGAGAAGTGGCCAGCGGGGAGGTAGGTGCACAGGGAGAAGAGAGGGAGGCCGTTTGGCATCTTAGTACCTGGCGTCCCCTCATACCCCACCAGTTAACCGAAACCTATCAATCTCGGACTTAAGGCTGACAAGTCAATATTCCACCGATGGCCATTAGCGGACAGTTCCAAACCTCCACCATAAGACCATTAAACCATAAGACGTAGCAGCAGAAGTAGGCCATTCAGCCCATCGAGTCTGCTCCACCATTCAGTGAGATCATGGCTGACCTGATAATCCTCAACTCCACTTTCCTGCCTTTTCCCAATATTGACTCCCTTACTGATTAAAAATCTGTCTATCTCGGCCTTGAATATACTGAATGGCCCCCAGCCCCTACCCCACTCTGCGGTAAAGAATTCCACAGATTCCCGACACCAGCCTTTGTGTGAAGTGGTTTCGAAAGAGTAAGCTTTGAGTTTTGAGGGTGTGGTTGGAGGCGGGGTGTGTGTGGGGGGGTGGAGGGAGGGTGATTGCGGAGGGAGGATGAGAGCGGGGTACGTGGCGATCGGAGGAGGAGGGTGGTCACAGAGGGTGAAGGAAGGCATCGGACCAACATCATTCCGCAGAGCCCAGGGCTGGAGCCCTGCAGCTCCCTCTGGACACAGCAAAGCTTATCTTAGATAGTCCACATTTCCCATTCGTTCCATCTCCTGATCTGAGGCTTCACCGTGTGGAGGGTCCTGTCAAACTCAACAAGACCCTGTGAACGTAATGGCAACTTTCGAAAGGGAGTTGGCTACATTTTTTCAGATGGGGCGTTAAACCTAAGACATCCTCCCTCCCAGGTGGATGTGAAAGATCCCACCAGGGTTGGAAGACAAGCGAGTGGGGGAGAGGTGGGGGGAGTGAGTCTTCCCCAATATTAATCCCCCCAACCAGAACAGAATTCCTGAGATTGTGAAAGGGGGTAGGCGGAGTCTTCTGGCCCCGCCCATCGCTGGGATTTTCCTGGAAAGTCATTGGCCGGGGCCGGAAAGCCCCAGTCGCTATATAAATGCAATAGGCTCTTCTTTAACTTGAGCGGCATCAATCGGGGGCTATGAGGAGAAAGGCCGGGCGGGGGGGAGAGGGTCTAACTGGGCGTTGGCGCAATGGACCGGATCAGCTGTTCCTTTACCGTACGGTTTTGGGATTCCACGAGAGGGAGGGCCACAGGATAGACCCACCAGCCCTAACGCCGCTGATCTACACATTGAATCCACAGGCTGCGGCTGGCGAAGATGAACGAGGAGATGCGAGAAGCAGAGGGAGTCTTCGGCCAAGCGGGTGAGTACCCTTGTGCCCGGTGCTGTGTGCCATCTATTAAATTAAGGGGGAACGTTAATAAGGATTGTCAAACCCCCATCAGGTTGATGCAGTCTGGTCGCCAACGTTCCTTAGGCTGGGATTTACAAATTCCGGGGGAAATAATCCAACGGGATTGAGCCCTTTCCCTGGGGTCAGGCAGCATGGAGAATCGCTCAGGCATGCTCCTTACGCGCACTGCCCTCTGACCTCTGGTTCACCGCTTGCCATTGCGATGCAGCTGAGTGAGAGAGGTTGCTGTCAAGTGTTTTTTAGTGTCCTTCCACTTCCCCCCACGCACACACGGGCATCGTTTATGCGTTAGCCTGGACAGCGAGAGTCAGTGGAGGGCACAACAGCTAAACTCAGTCCAGCCGCCCCGCCACTACCCCAGGTCTGCCCCAGGTCTGCCCCAGGTCTGCCCCAGGTCTCCCCCAGGTCTCCCCCAGGTCTCCATGCACACTTAGCCACAGGAGGCTTTGATCTGGTCCCCCAAATCGAAAGTTTAAGCTGGTTTCAACTCCTGACCCAGCCCAGGCGTGTTGTAGGTGACTGAAGCCAATTAGCTAACTTGGCACATGCCTGTGAGGGCACGCCTGTAGTACATGCCTGTGAGCACATGCCTGTTGTACACACCTGTGAGCACACGCCTGTTGTACACACCTGTGAGCACACGCCTGTAGTACACACCTGTGAGCACACACCTGTAGTAAACACCTGTGAGCACACGCCTGTAGTACACACCTGTGAGCACACACCTGTAGTACACACCTGTAGTACACACCTGTGGTACACACCTGTAGTACACACCTGTGAGCACACGCCTGTAGTACATGCCTATGAGCACACGCCTGTAGCACACGCCTCTGAGCACACACCTGTGAGCACACACTTGTAGTACATGCCTGTGAGCACATGCCTGTGAGCACACACTTGTAGTACATGCCTGTGAGCACATGCCTGTAGTACACACTTGTGAGCACACACCTGTAGTACACACCTGTAGTACACACCTGTGGTACACACCTGTAGTACACACCTGTGAGCACACGCCTGTTGTACACACCTGTGAGCACACGCCTGTAGTACACACCTGTGAGCACACACCTGTAGTAAACACCTGTGAGCACACGCCTGTAGTACACACCTGTGAGCACACACCTGTAGTACACACCTGTAGTACACACCTGTGGTACACACCTGTAGTACACACCTGTGAGCACATGCCTGTAGTACACGCCTATGAGCACACGCCTGTAGCACACGCCTCTGAGCACACACCTGTGAGCACACACTTGTAGTACATGCCTGTGAGCACATGCCTGTGAGCACACACTTGTAGTACATGCCTGTGAGCACATGCCTGTAGTACACACTTGTGAGCACACACCTGTAGTACATGCCTGTTGTACAAGCATGTGAGCACACACCTGTAGAACACACCTGTGAGCACACGTCTGTAGTACACGTCTGTAGTACACGCCTGTGAGCACACACCTGTGAGGACACACCTATAGTACATGCCTGTGAGCACATGCCTGTAGTACGCACCCGTGAGCACATGCCTCTGAGCACACGCCTGTGAGCACACACTTGTAGTACATGCCTGTGAGCACACGCCTGTAAACACACACCTGTAGTACACACTTGTAGCACACACTTGTAGTATATGCCTGTGAGCACATGCCTGTAAGCACACACCTGTAGTACACACTTGTAGTACACACCTGTTGTATGTGCATGTGAGCACACGCCTGTAGTACACCCTGTAGCACACACCTGTGAGCACATGCCTGTGAGCACATGCCTGTGAGCACACACCTGTAGTACATGCCTGTAGTGCATGCCTGTGAGTACATGCCTGTAGTACACGCCTGTGAGTACACGCCTGTGAGTACACGCCTGTGAGCACACGCCTGTAGTACACACCTGTAGTACATGCCTGTAGTACACACCTGTATACACGCCTGTGAACACAAAGAACAGGGGATTTGCTCGCCAAGCCTCCAGCTATCTGCGAAGTGTTCCTGACTATACCTGATGCTGAGGGCTGTGGGTCAGTGGGTTTCAGCCTGTACCCTTTCTGATCCTGGGATATCCTTTCTCTTCCTTTTGCTTCTCCCTCCAGGTGACGAGACGTACAACGACATTTTCCGAGATTTCTCGCACATGGCCTCAAACAACCCCGAGAAACTAAAACGCAAGAGCCACGAACTCCGGACCTCAACGCTTTAAACGTCCCCGTCCGGCAGTCACCCAGGACGGCCATACGTGGCCCTTATCAGGTGCAACGCCCCCCACCCTCCACCCTTGCCCTCGCTCCCCCTCCCCCCCTCCCCCCTCCCCACCACCCCAAACCAAACCATACAGCACAGAGAGCAAAAAAAACAAGAAAGATTGTTCCCCCTGCCATTGGTGTCCTTGTGATTGTCCTGATGAGTGCAAATCAAAAAACTTTGACAGAATGTCTTTTACCAGCGACGCTGGAGGAAGATTATCCGGCTGAAGTAGGTGAATCATTATAAACAGTTCAACGTCACAGAGAGGAGCCCAGGACCCTCTCCGGGAACCTGGGGGAGCGTCTGCCCATCCCCCTCAAATCACCTCACCGCGACTCCCCCGATCTCCAAACTCTGGAATCCCACATTCCCGTCCTCGGTCTTCCTACCTTCTGACACAGCCCCGGAGCATCCCAGGGCGAGGTTGGCAATTCAATCCTCGCTAACGTTAATCGCCAAAGCCACAAATCCAAACGGATCTTGGATTCGGAATGAAGGCGGGCGCGATTTTCTACCCTTCCCTTCCCCCACGCACAGGGCTGCGGCTGCCGAACTCATTCCTGCCAACGTAGAATCCGTAAGATTCAAAACATAAGCTTCAGGATTCCAGAGAAATGTGTCGGGAATTTGAGGCAAAATTTGCAATTGTGATATAGTTCACTTTGAAAGATTTTTTTTTTTAAATTTAAGAGACGTTAGTTTTTATTGATATATTTAATATAAAGCAGAGCTTTGCTTGAGGCTTTGGAAAAAAAAAAATAAACCTTCTTTTAAAAGAAAGGAGCAGTTTACAGGTTATTTTGTGGAAAATTTCTGTGGTTACCTCGGCAACCAGTCAGGATGGGGAGCCTTTAACTCCGCAGGTTTCCCATCAGCGGCATTTTGGACGCTGCTAAACTGAAGGCCAGAGAGACTCTGCGATCCACAGGGCTCAGACCAAATGTGTTGCAGCCTCAGCTGTCGCTGGCCCGAGTGCCTCTCGGTTAGAGATGGAAAAAGTACATCAGTCAGGGCCCCTGCTTCTGATCACAACCCAGCGGTTTTCTACTGCAAGTGACTGAACACTTATAGTTTACATACAGAGTGAATCTCCCTCTACACTGTCCCCATCAAACACTCCCAGGACAGGTACAGCACGGGGTTAGATACAGAGTGAATCTCCCTCTACACTGTCCCCATCAAACACTCCCAGGACAGGTACAGCACGGGGTTAGATACAGAGTAAAGCTCCCTCTACACCGTCCCCATCAAACACTCCCAGGACAGGTACAGCACGGGGTTAGATACAGAGTAAAGCTCCCTCTACACCGTCCCCATCAAACACTCCCAGGACAGGTACAGCACAGGGTTAGATACAGAGTAAAGCTCCCTCTACACTGTCCCCATCAAACACTCCCAGGACAGGTACAGCACAGGGTTAGATACAGAGTAAAGCTCCCTCTACACTGTCCCCATCAAACACTTCCAGGACAGGTACAGCACGGGGTTAGATACAGAGTAAAGTTCCCTCTACACCGTCTCCATCAAACACTCCCAGGGCAGGTACAGCACAGGGTTAGATACAGAGTAAAGCTCACTCTACACCGTCTCCATCAAACACTCCCAGGGCAGGTACAGCACAGGGTTAGATACAGAGTAAAGCTCACTCTACACTGTCCTCATCAAACACTCCCAGGACAGGTACAGCATGGGGTTAGATACAGAGTAAAGCTCCCTCTACACTGTCCCCATCAAACACTCCCAGGACAGGTACAGCACGGGGTTAGATACAGAGTAAAGCTCCCTCTACACTGTCCCCATCAAACACTTGAGACCCGGTTAGCATCTGGCTCCATCTCGCTCTCAGGCGGCTGTGAATGGTTGAATTCCACTATCTGAGCAATAGTAAGGAATCTTCCCCTGTGCCCTGATCAATATTTATCCCTCAACCAACATAAGTTTTTTTAAAATCATGTTTTCTAGTCACCATCATGTCCCTGTTTGTGAGACTCTGCTGTGCACACATTAGAGTGGCCGACTGTATGGCTGTATTGCTGTAGATGTCAGTGGCAGGGATGCAACGGGAAGCTGGTGCTGTGGCACACGGGGGTTCTCAGGGAGTGTGAGGTGGGGAAGCACAGCAAGGCCCCGATTGAAAACTCTTAGAAAAGCCCATTTCATCCTCGCTAAAGCTTCCTGTATAAACGGGCACAATCATTCCATATTTTTTAACAATCAGCTGTGACTAAATCCATCTCTGCAACTTTGAAACTACCTTTTGCCAGTAACAGGCCTGTGTGATATTCCTCATGCTCCTTTTACCTCGAATCTCAGTGGGAAACAACAGGCACGAGTGTGTCAGCGTGTGTGTATCAGTATGCGAGTGTGTCAGTGTGTTTGTGTCTATGTGTGTGTGTGCGAGTGTGTCAGTGTGCGAGTGTGTCAGTGTGCGAGTGTGTCTGTGTGTGTGCGAGAGCATCAGTGTGCGTGTGTGTCAGTGTGAGTGTGTCTGTGTGTGTGCGAGTGTGTCAGTGTGCGAGTGTGTCAGCGTGTGAGAGCATCAGTGTGCGAATGTGTCAGTGTGCATGTGTGTCAGTGTGTGTGTGTGTGTGTGTCAGTGTGCGAGAGCATCAGTGTGCATGTGTGTGTGTGCGAGTGTGTCAATGTGTGAGTGTGCGCGTGTGTCAGCATGCGAGAGCATCAGTGTGCGAATGTGTCAGTGTGTGAGAGCATCAGCGTGCGTGTGTCAGTGTGCGAGTGTGTCAGTGTGTGTGTGTCTATGTGTGTGTGTGCGAGTGTGTCAGTGTGCGAGAGCATCAGTGTGCGTGTGTCAGTGTGCGAGTGTGTCAGTGTGTGTGTGCAAGTGTGTCAGTGTATGAGTGTGCGCGTGTGTCAGCATGTGAGTGTGTCTGTGTGTGTGTGTGTGTGTGTGTGACAGCTTGCGAGTGTGTCAGTGTGTGTGTGCGCGAGTGTGTCAGTGTGCGAGTGCGTGTGTGTGTGTGTGTCAGTGTGCGAGTGTGTCTTTGCAGTTTATGTTTCCTGTCACTGCACTGTAATCAGGTCATTCTTCTTACAATGAATGATGAGCCGCTGTACAAATTAGGTAAATTATATTAATTAATTGGCTCAAAATATTGTTTTAGAAACTCCCAGATTGCTTTCAATCGCCGACAGGAGATTGATGCCAATTTTGGTCATCTCCTGGCCATTCCGGGAGAGTTGGCAACAGGCCAGTGAAAACTGGCTGCCTCACGTCCTGTAGAGAACCACAACGATGACATTTCAACAGGGCTTCACTTCCTGAGGTGGTAGAAGGTGACCTCGAAACCCAGAGTCTAATTTACTCCTTTCTAAGATGTGGGCGTCTCTGGAAAAGTCCAGCATTTGTTGCCCGTCCCTTATTGCCCCTGAACCGAGTGGCTCACTAGGGCCATTTCAGGGGGCAGTTAAGAGTCAACCCCATTGCTGTGGGCCTGGAGTCATGTGTGGACCAGACCGGGTAAGGTCCTGGTCACCATCACCGAGACTCGCTCTACAATCCAGATCCTATGGATTGAATTCTCATCCCATCAGCTGCCTGGTGGGCTTTGAACCCATGAGCCCAGGCCTCTGGTTACTAGTCCAGGGGCATTACCATGACCTCAGCATCTTCCCTCCTCCTGTACTCACCGTTCACTCCGCACACCCACAATGGTGTTTGTTTTCCAACATTTAATAATCCAGGTCTCTGAGCATAAATTCCCAGTCTCTCCTCTCCATGGACAACACAGACAGGAAAAAGGGAGGAATTATTCAGCCTCCTTATTCCCTTCCTATTAGCTTAAAGGAACTTGCTCTGACAGAGGGATCAGACTATCTGAACTTACACTCAAGGGCCAGGGGGAGCCGGGACTGTCTCTCCTTGGAGCACAGCAGGTTAAGGGGAGATTCAATCGAGGCGTTCAAACTACGTTTGGGGGTCTTGATAAAGTCGATGAGACGCCGGCCGGGATTTTCTGTGCCCACCGGGCCTCGGGAGTGTTCGGCGAGCGGACAATATGGAGCGGCTGGCTTTCCGACAGCGATTGTCCGCTCAGCCTGCCCACAAACAGCTGGTCCACGCTTCCCACCATCGGACATTGGGAACCTCACTGCAATAAATCAGCGTCTCACCATTAGGCCAGGCCGCTGGAATCGATCCCCCCTCCGCTGGACTGTCTGCCCGCGACAGCGCATAACCGACATGTGCCTGGGGGGCTGCACTTCACTGGGGACTGGGGGGTTTGTTTGTCTACCTTGCTTCGGTCAGCACTCATAGTCACCAGCGCCAGGCTCCACAGACAGCATCACCTCACTTTCAGGGAGACTCACGGGTAGTTCTCTACCTACTAGATCAGCCATATGTGGGTGACTTTTCAATGGCTGCAGGGCTAGGGCTTGCTTAGGGAAGGGGGTTATCCCAGGGGGTGTGTGTGGGGGCACATGTTGATCTGTGCAAGTGGCCTCAAGGTGGCAAGGGCTGTGGAGGCAGTCTCCAGAGGAGATGAGGCCAGATGGACCTGTGAGAGTGTGTGTGAGAGTGTGTGTGTGTGTGAGAATGGGTGGTTATGTCCCTTGAGCTGGCAGTGAGTGAGACACCAGTGAATGTGTGATGGGCTTGAGTGTGAGTTTAGAATGATGAGATGGTTGCCTTATCCTGGCTGCACGGATGAGATCATTCATCCTCTATCTGCGTTGGATGGCCAACCTCTTCTGTGCAGCATTGGCACTGATCACCACTACCATCACCTACCAAGCCAGAGTGGTAATGTAGCTGCTCCTCCTGCAGTCAGAGAGGGCGCAAAGGACATCACAGCGGCCTCCATGGTGTCCAAAAGGCACTCGAGGGCTTCAGTCCTCTTGTTGTTTGGGGCCATGTCTTGTTTGCGGCAGTCCTGGGCTGGAAGTACTGAGCGCGGCTGTACTTTACATGTGGTGCCTGGCATGATGGAAGCGGCAAGGTGACAGTGTGGCAGGTGAATTAGAGCCCGCCCACCATGGAAATGGCGTGTATCCTGGGAATGAGGCAGGTTTGGGACGAAACGACATGAACACCCACCATTGTGGTGACCGCTCCAACACTTAGCGCAAACCTGGGACAATTCTGCCCACTTGCCGTGTGATTAAAGTGATACAACTCCACCCTCTGCTGGCGGATCACAGCCACTGCAGGCACTGGTCTTGAGAGTCTCAGAGAAATTCAGTAACTCAATGGCTGCGCCTGGAGACAGATTGATGAAGTGTGAATGTGGAGCAATATTGTAAAGGATTGTAGATTGTAGCGGGAGCTCAGGAAGTGCATTCACCTTTTATCACCAGACATTGACTTAGACAAGAAGCATCCTTTTGACAAATTGTTTTACTTTTGTCAGCTTTTTACAGACCACACTTTACCATATATTGAATTATTTATAAACATTTTCAGAGTTTTTTGAAATGGCTTCAACCTTTATCAAAGACTTTCTCAGATTTTCATTAAACACTGAACACCTCTCTCTCTCTCTCTCCCCATGCCCAACTTGCGTCTGTATTTATATCATTTTGGAGCAATTGAATTTCCAGTGGGTTGCTCTTTGGAAGGGATTCAGTGGGCCGAATGGCCTCAGTCTGTGCTGTACTCCTCTGTCTCCAAACCCACCCGGACTGCCAAGGGCACATTAAACAGTCAGCCCCCTCGGTTGACAGCAACAAAGGCTTGTTAAAAATCCTTTCCTTGTGATTCCCATTTCCCAGTCCCAAATGTATTTACTTTTTAATAAGGAGCCCAATCCAATCAGGTTTTCTTGAGTCAAAAAAAGAGTAAAGTGTTTTTGTGTTACAATCCCAGCTGATGTTATTGCTGGGCAAGTCAGATCCCAGGATGAAACCTGGCTTGATCGATAACTATTTTATTTTTCGTTTTGGAAAATAGTGGAGAATATTTGCCGATTAGATTCACTGGTGATTTTTAACAAAGGGATAAAACCTTTATTAAACAAATCTAGATGAATTATATTACACCACTCCTTCACCCACAACTATACCTTTACAGATATATGCAGATTCATAAGGATAACAGTGAGTATACAGTCCCATGTAAACCAATAGGCAGGCATGCCACACTCTGACAGATGACACCACAAACAGATCCTCTGGATCTCTTCTCAACCCGCCCAAGATGCTCGTCACACCGTGAGCCAACCAGTCTCACAGAAACTGGCTTTCACTTAGACGTCTTTGACAAGGATCCACCTCCAGGGTTTCAATCTCTCTTTCCGATGTTCCTCTCCCCCGGATCGCCGTGTGCATTCAAATTTCACCTCTCAGATACTCAGCCATCCCACCAGGACACCACTGCTTCATAGGCCGATAGTAAGTAGTCGCCCACCTTTGGCTGTCTCCTCAGATCTTCTGGCTTCTTGCAAGCCCACTTTGCCTTGATTCCGCTCCCCCCGCAGCTTTCTCTCTAATTCAGAGTCTTTCCCATGATTCCTTACTTTCAATTCCACTGAACAGGGCCTGTTTCCGATTCCTGTCCTTGATCCTTTGAGTTAACTGTCGTCTTGGGACCTTTCCCTGCTCTACTCCCTGGTTGTGGGACTTGCTTCTTTGTTCTTTAGGTTCTACCCCCTACAGTTCACTCTCCTATATCCAGCTTCTTCTGGCACCATATGCCAACCAAACTCAAACTGCTTTTCTGTTTCTCCCAGTGTCTTTGTAGGTCTCTTGTTGCCAGGCAACAGCACAGTTTTTTTTCCCTCTACTTTGTTATAACTTCCCTAAACCATTAACCCCCTTGGTAACACAACTCTCCACGTCAAGGGTCATAAAACCTCATTAAAATGCAGGTATACAAACAAACCCACAGACTTGCAGGCTCCATCTCACAGAGAAAAATTAAATGAAACTAGATCCAAGTTTCACCTTTCTTAACACACACATACAACATGTAAATTAAACTTAAACTCAAAGCTAAAACTTAAACTTAAAGCTCTCGCTGATTTCTAACACACACAAATACACTTATTTCAAACTATCTCTCGTTCCTCATACAACCCTGTGTGTTCTGGATGTTCACAGTTCCAAAACTAATTGAGGTATGAGTGAGTCTCTGCGTGTTAATAGTGCATTGGGAAAGGGTCAGTGGTTTCAATATTCCCATAAAACTGTGCAACTTGACTCAGTAATTTGTCTATGATAATGGTTAATGGCTTTACAGATTTTATCACAAGGGCACAGAGAAACACAAAATAAATAATGGCAGAAAAACACACACACACATTATGATGGGGCAGGTGTTATGTGCCAGGCAGACCAAATCCACAAGGGAAACTTGGTCAAGCTAACACGATGGTTTTGCAATTTGTGTTTATTACAAGAAGATTTGTGCACTGAATTCAGAAGTAATGAGTCCACTCACAACTTTGGGGATTTAAAAAATTAAAACATTTATTAACAAAAGAACTTAAACATGTTGTTCTGGCACAGCCGGTGGTAAATGCTGAGCTGGTCAAATCCCAGAGGGAAACTTGAAACAACTGTCACAACTATTTTTGCAATTTGTATTTTTTATTTCGGGATGAGTGCCTTGAATTCAGTAGTAATAAGTCTACCGAGTCTTAGACGTTTTTTTTACAAAACTAAATTAAACATTTATTAATAAAATAAATTATTTTAAGCACATACAGAGGTCTACAAATTACTGCAATATAACTCCTAAATCCCCTCATTAATCTAGCTCCCAGTTGCACCTCCGCTAAGGCATCAATAAAACAACATGGATTTCAACTGGACCCAGGCAAAGCGCACAATACCCTGGACAGTGATATTTCAAATGAATTCCTTAGCTTCGGTTCCTGGAGAAAGCAGCTTGGTACATAGAGGCTGGAGGCTTTCCACACTTGTTGGATCTTAGAATTCCTTCTCCCTTACACATAACCTCATCTCCTTTATACATGTTTCTCCCTTTTTAATGTAAATCCCATTGTTCCAATATGTCTTTGCAACTTTACTTTTTCCATAATATAAATTTTCCATAGCGCTCATATTATCAGTAATATTTGGGAAAAATAAACACACTGTTTGGCTTAGCCTCTGTTGGCTAGGTGTAACACCTTACCATCTCTTTGAAATTCATTACACTGGTTTATCTAAAAATGCAAATGTTCCTCACACCTCACATTCTAAAACTTCAACAATGTTGCATTGTTTTGAAATTAGCATTTCAAACCTAGATTCCTTTCTGATACATCAAAGCACCCAGACTAGCTGTCTGTAATTCAGTTAAAATCCACACACACACACACACCTATACACAGAAACTAATCCAAACCCCACTATTACCCTACCTTTAAAATAAATTACAATAATATTATGAAAATTATTAAATTTTCGTGACACACATACATAAGATTACAGTTGATATTATAACAAATCCCAAAATTGCTAATTAGCCTGACACCTAACTACATACCCCCTTTAAGGCAACAGTCCAAAATAGATTTTAAATTTAAATAAGCAATCCAGCAAGGTTACCACAGCACCCACTCGACAGTGGAATTCCAAGCGCTTTTAACACAACTTTAATTACTGGAGCAGCCCTTCTTCAGAGTCGCTAGGGCTTATTCAAAGTCTGCGTCACATGGTGTCATCCCCACTTTGCCTTCCATCCTTCTTTATATATGTTTCTCTGTAAAGTATAAAAACCCATTGTTTTACATGTCTTTGGAAATTCACTCTTCCCATAATATAAAAATCTTTCATGTCATCCTTATGGTCAGCACTTCTGGGAAAAATAAATGCATCGCTTTGCCTCACTTATGTTGTTAGTTGTGAACATTACACCATCCCTTTGAAAATCAAACAACCCCTTCACTTATCTAAAAATGCAAATTTCCTTCACACCCTATTTGTGGAACCCTGATCCTAGCTTATCCATCTCCATTTCAAAAATCTGCTTTACACCTACTCTTTTGATAATTCCAATCTTGTAGTCTAAGTATGTCTAGTCTAAATCACTCACACAGACAGAACCATCCACACTCACACCCATAAGCCTACAATAATATTCTGAAAAATATGATAGTTTTGTCACACACACACACACACACACACACACAGATACATACACAAAGACACACAGACACACACACACACAAACATAAAAACACTCGAGACACAAACATACACACACACAGAAACACAAAAGGGAACACAGACATACACAGGGACACATGGAAAGACACACACACATACAGAGAAAAAACACACAGGCACAAACACAAACACACAGAGAAACTGACAAACACGCACACACGCGTGCACAAATACACACAGGAATCTACAAACACATACACACACACATGCAGAAACACCCACATACAGAAACATACACACAGACACACAAACAGAAAAACATTCGAGACTTAAACATGCATACACGCAGAAACACAAGGGAACACAGACACAGAGAAAAAACACACGCATAGGCGCACACACATACAGAAACCTACAAACACACACACACACACAGAAACCCACACACATGCGCGCACACACACACACAGAAATGGACAGTGTGTACAGACTATTACCATTGTGCAGGTTGTAGAGACTAGGAAAGGGGCCAAATGTCAGCTTTCTGTGCTG
The DNA here is from genome assembly GCF_964194155.1 of Cetorhinus maximus. Lineage (NCBI taxonomy): Eukaryota > Metazoa > Chordata > Chondrichthyes > Lamniformes > Cetorhinidae > Cetorhinus > Cetorhinus maximus. Next base: position 1,460,076 of record NC_135912.1, on the reverse strand, counting down.
TTTGATTCTTCACATTTACTTACTGCAGCTCATTCACTGGCATCTTACAGGAGTTCCAGGAGTAAACAGAAGAGGATATTTTACATTTTATTGGCCCAAAAGCAGAGGCAAAATGGAAACATGAAAGATTTCATATTTGGAAGGACTTGAGTTTCAAAGAGGTGTGAGAACAATGGAACCTGAGATGCAAGGGGAAAAGGGTATTTTAGAGTTACTATGGAGAGCTTGGTTATTGGTTGTTGGTTGTGTGATGAAAATCTCCTGGATACAGCTCTAGGCTGGGAGAAGGTGCAGTTTGAATCAGTGATCCAGTCAAGCCAGGAAAGTCTTGGGCTGCAGAAAGCAGCCTGGTTCTGAAGTTTTAGATTTCCACAGCAGAGTCATGTGGTTTGCCTTGATTTTTTTTCATTCATTTACGGGATGTGGTGTCGCTGGCTGGGCCCAGCATTTATTGCCCATCCCTAATTGCCCTTGAGAAGGTGGTGGTGAGCTGCCTTCTTCAGCCGCTGCAGTCCCTGTGGTGTAGGTACACCCACCATGCTGTTAGGGAGGGAGTTCCAGGATTTTGACCCAGCGACAGTGAAGGAACGGCCGATATATTTCCAAGTCAGGATGGTGAGTGACTTGGAGAGGAACTTCCAGGTGGTGCTGTTCCCATCTATCTGCTGCCCTTTTCCTTCCAGAGGGTGATGGTTGTGGGTTTGGAAGGTGCTGTCTGAGGAACCTTGGTGAATTCCTGCAGTACATCTTGTAGATGGTACACACTGCTGCTACTGTGTGTCGGTGGTGGAGGGAGTGAATGTTTGTGGATGGGGTGCCAATCAAGCGGGGCTGCTTTGTCCTGGATGGTGTCGAGCTTCTTGAGTGTTGTGGGAGCTGCACTCATCCAGGCAAGTGGAGAGTATTCCATCACACTCCTGACTTGTGCCTTGTAGATGGTGGACAGGCTTTGGAGAGTCAGGAGGTGAGTTACTCGCTGCAGGATTCCCAGCCTCTGACCTGCTCTTGTAGCCACAGTATTTATAAGGCTGGTCCATTTCAGTTTCTGGTCAATGGTAACCCCCAGGATATTGATAGTGGGGGATTCAGTGATGGTAATTCTATTGAACATTAAGGGGTAATGGTTAGATTCTGTCTTGTTGGAGATGGTCATTGCCTGGCACTTGTGTGGCATGAATGTTACTTGTCAATTGTCAGCCCAAGCCTGGATATTATCCAGGTCTTGCTGCATTTGGACATGGACTGCTTCAGTATCTGAGGAGTCGCGAATGGTGCTGAACATTGTGCAATCACCAGTGAACATCCCAACTTCTGACCTAACGATGGAAGGAAGGTCATTGATGAAGCAGCTGAAGATGGTTGGGCCGAGGGTTAAATCTACAGCAGTTTGCCTTGGGTAATATTACTGGATTTTTATAGTTAAACATCTGTAAGGGAGTGTTGCCTGGAATGTGTTTACTTGTGTCTCTGCCCAATTAGGGAGTCTTTTGGGGGGATGGTTTGTAAGACTAATTTTAACTGTGTAACTGTAATCTTGTGTACTTAAGTTTTCTTTTCTCCTTGTTAATAAAATGTTTATTTTTAATTCTTAAAATCCCAAAAGTGTTACCGGATTTCTTGCTGCTGAGATCAGTACGTTTTCTTCTCATTTTCAGAATACAGGACAAAAGGCTTTGGCCCGTGAGCCAAGTTTCCCTCTGGGGTTTGGTTTGGTGCAGCTGTTCACATCGGCTGTGGTTGTAACACAGACAACAACACTGGGACTGACCTTCCTCTCCTGGTGAGGTAGCTCCTGACTGAGTAAACCGGAACATGTGTTCCTGCTGAATACAATAAGCAAAGAAAATTCATAACTGAAAGTCCTGTACACCATCCCCCCCCCGTAACACGTTTCAGACTTGAAAAGAGAGGAGAGGTCGCCTGGAAATAGAGTTAACACAATTCGAGTTAACAATTTAATTCAGCAGCTGTATAATCACTGAGGTTTCAGCAAAGTTCCCTGGCATTAGAGCGGAGGTCCCTACAAACGTGGCTTATGGTGCAATGGTGGTATTGGAACTCTCAACCTATGTGTTGTTAGTCCAGTAACGTACTTACCATGTTACCATACCTACCCGTCCGTACGTGTGTCTATACCAGAAAAAGCTTCTCTCTGGAATGACTGATGTCTCTCCTCATCACTTCTGATTGGTCCACCTTGTTTCCCTGACAATGTGCTTCACCAATGGGATGTGAATGTGGCACTGCCCATGACCTGATCTTTCTGACTGGTCCAATGTGTTTCATTGACAGGGGCCTGTTGACCAATGAGGGGCCAGAGGTTACAAGGGCCCGGCCAACGGAGATAGACAGCAGGCAACCCAAATAAAAGTCAGGCCCCTCTCCATTCCCACGGCGAATGGGCTAGAGGTGGAAGTGAAAGGAGGAGGTAGAGCCCGATACTGAGTTCAACAATACTTTAACAGGTCAAAATTTACACTGGAGCGAACTCAGCTCCAGTATTTAGAAAACACTATCCAAGCAATGCCACAAGCGATGGGTCAGTGAAGACTAGAAAGCTCTGTCCTGTACTGAGGACAAATCATTATTGAGCAAGTCTGTCCTTTCCTTCCTTTCCTTTGCAATGTCATTCACATCTGTTTGTGAAGGGCCCACAATGCCCTTGGCTATAACATTGCTTCTCACATAATTGTTCAAAATCTTGTTGATCTCGATAGCCCTTCCGAGTTTCTGTCTGAAGATCTTTTTGTAGCTCCTGCTATCTTTGGTTTTCTTCCTAGCTTCCCCTTGTCCTCTGGATCCCACTGGTCATCTGCAGTTTGACCCAACCACAGCTTTAAGAGACGACAGCGTTTCCACTGGCAGAATGATCGGGGAACCAGAGGACACGAATTTCAGGCGATTGGAAGAGTACAAGGGGGTGACATGAGAAGCTATTTCCATTGGCAGCATCGAGTTGTTATGATCTGGATGAGATGGTGGTGGGAACAGATTAATAGTGATTTTCAACAAGGAATTGGATAGAGGCTCAAAGGGAAAAGAGTCGACAGGATTTTGGTGAAAGAGAACAGGGGTGTGGCTAATTGGATAACTCTACCAAAGGGCCAGCATGGGGACAATGGGCTGAATGGTCTTCTGTGCTGTGTTTTATGATCCGATGAGCAGGTGTAGAGTAACCCAGCCTGGGACTCAACATTTGCAGCTGCACAGCATCGAGGGAATTGACTAGCATCTCTCCACAATACCTCAGCACGGGGTTAGATACAGAGTAAACCTCCTTCTACACTGTCCCCATCAAACACTCCCAGGACAGGTACAGCACGGGGTTAGATACAGAGTAAACCTCCTTCTACACTGTCCCCATCAAACACTCCCAGGGCAGGTACAGCACGGGGTTAGATACAGAGTAAAGTTCCCTCTACACTGTCCCCATCAAACACTCCCAGGGCAGGTACAGCACGGGGTTAGATACAGAGTAAAGTTCCCTCTACACTGTCCCCATCAAACACTCCCAGGGCAGGTACAGCACGGGGTTAGATACAGAGTAAAGCTCCCTCTACACCATCCCCATCAAACACTCCCAGGACAGGTACAGCACGGGGTTAGATACAGAGTAAACCTCCTTCTACACTGTCCCCATCAAACACTCCCAGGGCAGGTACAGCACGGGGTTAGATACAGAGTAAAGCTCCCTCTACACTGTCCCCATCAAACACTCTCAGGGGAGGGGCTTCAGCGTTGCTTCCTGTTGTCGGCCGTGCTGCAGTCCCGGCAGTGGCCACCGCTCCTGGTGGTGCTGTCTAGTCCTGGAGAGCTGCCAGTTTCTGATTGGCCAGCAACTCCCGGAGACGGGACATCACCTCACAGCAGGATTCCCAGTGGGAAATTCCGCTCAGAAGCTGGAAAGCCCGAAGCAGATGAAGTAGGGACTCGATCGGGACTTAATCCCAAAACCTCTCCCAGAAATAGCCACGGCGGGTTTCCCACTCAGATTCCAGCAATCCTCCCGGCTGTGACCATTGAGTTCGGCCCGTGGTTGCAAAGTGACCAAGGCTGGGACTGTATATTCAGGTGTACTTGACATTTCAGAAATATCGAAAGAAAAGGAGGTGGGGGAGCTCCTAAAGGAACTGGCTCTCGCTGGGCTATCAGTGTGTAGGTTTACCATCTGTTACCATCAGTTATCTCACCCTAGTGAACATTACCAATTTCTTACATTAACTGATGTACAACTTTATCATCAATTGCCACCATTTGCCACATCCTTCCTCTCTCATTGTTTCTTCAAGACTTTATCTACTGCAATCATATCTATCCCAGAGGTAGTAACCCGCATTACCCGATAGGGGAGGCCCAAGTAGACTTCCAATACTCATTAACCTCATAAAGAGCCCTGTTGCATTGAGAATCCGTCCAATTCCTACGATATCTGGGAGAGTGGAGAAGAAGAGCGGAGCAAGGCCACCAGAACAGAAGCCATAAAAGAGACTGAGGCCCATTAGGCTGGAGTAGGTGTGCCCCACGGGAATGAGCAGAAGGCTGACTCCAGTGAGAACGCTCCAGGCGAATAGCGTGTGGATTTTCCCAATCAGCTTGAGATCAGCCAACCAGCCGGAAAGCAGGCGAGCGATGGTCTCGCAGATGGCGGTGAAAGACATGAGGAAGGCAGCTCTGTAATCGCTCAGTCCCAGGTTCTTCCCGTGGGCCATCAGGTGGATGTAGGGGACAAAGTAGCCAGCGGTCATCAGGGTTACTGCCAAACTGTACACCACAAAGCCCCGGTGCAGGAAGAGGGTCAAATCGAAGGCGGAGGTCACTTTCCCCCAACACTCGGGGCTTCTCCTTCCACCATCAGGTAACGCGAAGGTCCTCATGGAGTGCGATGGGCCTGAGCAGGGCCGCACACACACAGAGGTTCAACATCACTGCAGACACCACCTGGAGGGCCCCGCGCCACCCATACTCGTCGATCAGGAACTGAAACACCAGGGTGAAGAAGAACGACGCGATTCCCACTCCGGTAAAGGCCAATCCGGTCGCCAAAGCCCTGCGCCTCTTGAAGTACCTGGAGATTGTGGCCATTGTCGGGGTGAAGACTAAAGCCCAGCCAAAACCTACAGAGCAAAACGAGGGACAGTGAAGCATCTTGTCCAAAAGGTGCGTCTATTATACGAACAGTCAAACATATGAAATAGGAGCAGAAGTAGGCCATTCGGCCCCTCAAGCCTGCTCCGCCATTCAATAAGATCTGTTTGTGTTTTGAATTCCACAATCCCATCTACTTATTATAGACGATGGACATACTACATTGGTGCTGTTGTATAGCATGTGTCGTAAAAGATTAGATACAATCTAATAGTCGCTGATCTGCTGGATGTGTGGGGTGGAGGGGGAGTGGGGGTATTCCCTGGTTTACCAAAAGGGTAAAGCATGCAAAATATACAGGCAGGGCTGGCTGCTCTATCAGACTGGTCCACACTTTATAATGACTAGAGCATCATGATTAAACCCTTTCGCCCTGTCCCTAACCCCCTTCTCAATTGCTGAGATCAGCTAATCCAGTGCGGAGTGGGGAATCAATCCTGGATCTCAACCACTCAGTAACCCCTTGGACAAACTGACTGGGTGCCAGTTCAGTGGCATGGAGAGATACAAGTTTGACAGACAGCTAGTTGCTGTCAGCGGAACTTGGTAAATGGAACTGATTAACCAGGTGAAGCGGATGAGATGAGTGCCTGTCCTCATCACTATCTCTGGCTTTCAGCTCCCGCTCATGTTGACGAATGATGGGGTCAATGTTTACATCCCTACAGCACCATGCCGCATTGTAACGCAAGAACCTTATTTTAACTGCATCAGACTGACCTGTCAGCAGTCCAATGGAGAGGTACAAATGCAGAAGACTCTGTCCAAACGAGGCTGTGAGCATCCCCAAGCATGCTAAAACCCCACCAACCGTCACCACAGGGTGGGCTCCACAGTGTTTCCCAGAGACTGCCAAATGGACCTAGAAATGCAAAGCATGTGATTTGTGTGATTCTCAATGGGCTCAGTATGTTAGAGCACCACAATGTGGAAAGAGGGCAGGACTGTCTGCGTGTGCTCACTTTTAACCATCTGTAAACCGTAGCTCACCCAAAACTCTGCTGCCTGTATCCCAGGCTGCACCAAACCCTTTCCTTGCTCACCTAGTCCAGCTTTCACAGTAGCTCTTCTAGATGGTGACTGTTGGAACGCTGGTCAGTGCTGGAGGAGGTCACTGCTCAACACAAATGTTTCCTCCTCGAGCATTGACTTTTCAACAGGAATCATTGGGTAGCAATCAAATGCAGGAGCCCGGAATGATTCTCCCCTCCTCTCTATTCTAGAAGCACCGAGGCCAATTGTAATATTCCCCACTGTACCCTGGGCTGAGATCAGGCAACTTGCCAATCTGTGTAACTCAGTGTCATACCACACAGTCCAGTTACCCAGTGAGATAGCCCCACGATAAGAGATTTGTTGGTTCAGAGTTCAGCTTCAAAATAAGGTTGAGAAGGGAAGGGACAAAGAAGTGCTTACTTGCAAACTGTTGTGTGGCCACCAAGATTGAACTGATCCAGGAAACGCGGCTGAATGACTCCTCGTAGCATTGAATGAACTGGATGAAAAAGACTCCAAAAGAACAGATAATTCCAAACATCAAACAATTTTTCAGGAATCCTGACAGAACCTCCATCCAGCCCCAGCCCCCATCAAGTGGCTCACTGTAGACAAGCTGGGCCATTCTGGCCTGGAGCGAGATCTGTGTCAGGGAACAAGGTGATGAACGAGTTGACATGGAGGCATGCAGGAAGAGAGACTTTCACAACCTCAGGACATCCCAAACTGCTTTCCACCCGAGATAGTTTTGAACTTTTGCAATGTAAGAAATGAGGCAGCCAATTTATACACAGCAAGCTCCCACAAACAATAATAAGAATAAGATGTTGATTGAGAGGTACATATTTGGCAGGGATAACTACCCGTCTCTTCAAAATAGTGCCATTGGATCTTGCAATCCAGTTGACTCAGTTGGAGATGGAGCAATGGCGGCTGCTTTTCCCACAGTGCCCCGCGGCTGGGAAAGCCTTCTATCAGTGACACTGGCCGCGCTGAACTCTGGGAGGGAGAACCCAACGCACATGCGCAGCTGCACCACCCTCAGTTGCTTTTAAATTTTTTTTTTAAATCATTCTTCACCTCCTCACTGAGTCAGTCGTTCAGTTCCCGCTCGATTCTGAAGAGTCGCTTCTTCCGTTGGCCGTTCGGTTTTAAAACTAGACCCTGTAACTCCTGCCAACGCAAGGTGGCCGGTCTGCGCGTGCGCACTGCCCCACTGAAGGCCAATGACGTCATTCCGCCGGCCCGATACACATAAAACTGCGCATGCGTCAAAAGCTTTTCTGACTCTATGGTTTAGGCTGAAGGTGAAGAAAACTGCCCATGAATTAATTAGATAAAAGCAAAAAAACTGCAGATGCTGGAAATCCAAAACAAAAACAAAAATACCTGGAAAAGCTCAGCAGGTCCGGCAGCGTCTGTGGAGAGAGAAACAGATTTAACCTTTCAAAGTTGGGAGGGCCAGAGGGTGAGGAGGGCCTGAGGAGAGTTAGCGCGGCCCCCAGTGGACAGGAAGGGAAACAGCAACAGGAACACTCTTCAGTTGTTTGAGGCCTTGGGAACCTCTTCAAATATAAACTTCAGCTTCTAACTTCACCAACAACAACAAGGACCATTCAGTCTGCAGAGTAGTTTCACTCTCATTCCCAGTCTGTATCCCACCTTTTTCACATCAACTGTGGTGTGGGATACTTTACACTTTTATATAATAAAATCTAATAATATATCAAATTTAGTATTTGTTTTGGGGTCAGACAGCAGTCAGACCATCGATTGCACTTTGACCCTGTGCTACAGTGATATATTTGCATTATCTAATTCCAGCGTAAATCGCACCGTGACCTACAGCATTGCAGATCAACAGCTGAAAATGGGAATAGTTTGCAAAGCCCATCTTTTCTGGTCCAGCGTGGACACGATTTGAATAAAGGCTGTAAAAATGTCACAGTGAATTCTGAGTGAGTGTGTGCGATTTATCCAGCAGAGTTTACAGTCAATGAAGTACTTTTTCACCCATTGTTGCAAGAAATAATAATATAGGCCATTCATGTGCAACAGGATCATATCGGTGAGATCATATCCTGAGTCTGGGGGGCACTCCTTCAGTCCCCAGAAAGGGCTGAAATTCCCTTTTGTTTTACTTGTTCATGGGACGTGGGCGTTGTTGGCTAGGCCAGCATTTGTTGCCCATCCCTAATCACACGGCCATTTCAGAGTCAACAACATTGCTGCATGTGTAGGGACATTAGTGAATGTGGTTTCATGGTCAAAATTAGACTTTTAATTCCAGATTTTTAATTGAGTTCAAATTTACAATTCCACCAATTCAAATTCCACCATCTGTTCTGGTGGGATTCAAACCCCAGTCCCCAGAGCATTACCTGGGTCTTTGGATTATCAGCCAGTGACAATCCCACTATACCATCACCTCCTTTAAAGGGGGATGAAGATACCAATTCCTTTGGGACACTTTTGAAAACCACCAACCCGTGATTTATAATGCCAGAATCACACACACTCACATCTTTACCAATCTACGCTCTGCTGGATACTGCAGGGAATTTAAGTTGACATCCTTACAGCCCTTATTCACATCGTGTCTGTGCTGGACCAGAAAAGAAGAGATTTGCAAACTATTCCCATTTTCAGCTGTTGGTCTGCTTCCCTGATACAGAGAGAGACTAGCTGAGTTGAAATCCAAATGCACTCCTTCATTGTTCCCCCTACTTACCTTACCAGTTATAACCCTCTAAAAAAAACTCTAACACAATTGTCAAGGAAGGTTTCACTTTCACACATCAGTGTTGACTCTGGGGACCCTTCCCCAACACACAATAAACACACAGAATCTAAATTACACCACAATTATTTTTGGAATGGTTAACATCAGAGTGGTTAAAGTGATTCTGTTCAAAGTTGAAATGTGCTGCTGCTTTATAATGTCACTCACTCTAGCCAAACAGGGAGTACGTTAGAAGAACACAGGCAAAGTTGAATGTCTTTGGGAGTTTTATGCTGAAATTAGATAATGCAAATGTATCACCATAGCGCAGGGTAAAAGTGCAATTCATGGTCTCACTGCTGTCTGACCCCAAAACAAATTAAATTTGACATTATTAGGTTTTGTGTTAATATATAAAGGTATTAAGTATCTCATACCACAGCTGATGTGAAAAAGATGGGATATAGACTGGGAATGAGAGTGAAACTGCTCTGCAGACTGAATGGTTGTTGTTGGTGGTGAATTTAGAAGCTGAAGTTTATATTTGAAGAGTTTCCCAAGGTCCCAAACAACTGAACAGGCCTTTGGGAAGAGTTCCTGCTGCTGTTTCCCCTCCTATCAGCTACGAGCCGCTCTAACTTTCCTCAGGCCCTCCTCGCCCACTGGTCCTCCCAGGGTCATCTCTTGCCCACTCCCAGACCCGCCGCTGCTCTTTGTCGAATTCTGGACACCGGCGGCCGCCATGTTGGCGTGACGTCACCGCCTCCTCATCCTCCTCCCGTTTATTTTAAATCGAATGGCGAAAGGACGAAGCGACTCTTCAGAATCGAGCGGGAACTGTAAGTATGACCGGCCAGGAAGTTAATAATAATTTAAAAATTAAAAAGTAGCTCGGATAATGCGGGTGGTGGAGCTGCGCATGTGTGGCGGGTTCTCCCTCCGAGTGCAGCGCGGTCCGTGTCACTGATAGAGGCCTTTCCCAGCCCCATGGAATTGTGGGAAACACAGTAGCCATTACTCTGTGACCACCTGATCCTGCAAAGGGGAATGAATGACATAAATGGGAGCATGAGTAGGCCATTCGGCCCTTCTGACCTGATCATGGCTGACCTTCTATCTTAACTCCACTTTCCTGAGCTGTCCCCATAATCCCTGATTCCCTGAGCTTTCAAAACTCAATGAGTCCTGGTCTTCATATGTTCTGACAATCCACAGCAGGGAATTTCAATGATTCACCACACTTTGAGTGAGGAAATTTCTCCTCAGTTCAGTCCTAAATGGCTGAACTCCTTATCCTGAGACTTTTTTTCATTTATTCAAGGGATGTGGGCATTGCTGGCTCGGCCAGCATGTATTGCCCATCTCTAATTGCCCCTTGAGAAGATGGTGATGAGCTGCCATCTTGAACCTCTGCAGTCACTGTGGTGTAGGTACACCCACAGTGCTGTTAGGGAGGGAGTTCCAGGATTTTGACCCAGCAACAATGAAGAAACAGTGATATATTTCTAAGTCAGGATGGTGTGTGGCTTAGGGGGGAACTTCCAGGTGGTGGTGTTCCCATGTATCTGCTGCCCTTGTCCTTCTAGATGGTAGTGGGCGTGGGTTTGGAAGGTGCTGTCTATGGAGGCTTGGTGAGTTCCTGCAGTGCATCTTGGAGATCGTGCACACTGCTGCTACTGTGCATCTGTGACAGAGGGAGTAAATGTTTGTGGAAAGGGTCCCAATCAAGTGGGTTGCTTTGTTCTGGATGGTGTCAAGCTTCTTGAGTATTGTTGGAACTGCACTCATCCAGGCAAGTGGAGAGTTTCTATCACATTCCTGACTTGTGCCTTGTTGATGGTGGACAGGCTTTGGGGAGTCAGGAGGAGAGTTACTCATCATACGATTCTTAGCCTCTGACCTGCTGTTATAGCCACAGTATTTATATGGCTGGTCCAGGTCAGTTTCTGGTCAATGGCAACCCCCAGGATGTTGATAGTGGGGGATTCAGTGATGGTAATGCCATTCCATGTCAAAGGGTGATGGTTAGATTCTCTGTTGTTGGAGATGGTCATTGCCTGGCACTTGTGTGGCACAAATGTCATTTGCCACTTGTCAGCCCAAGCCTGGGTATAGTCCGGGTGTTTCTGCATTTGGACATGGACTGCTTCAGTATCTGAGGAGCTGCGAACAGTGCTGAACATTGTGCAAACATCAGCGAACATCCCCACTTCTGACCTTATGATGGAGGGAAGGTTGTCAGAACCCATAACCTTTGCAGTATCCAGTGCCTTCAGCCGTTTCTTGATACCACATGGAGTGAATTGAATTGGTGGAAGACTGGCATCTGTGATACTGGGGATTTCCAGAGGAGGCTGAGATGGATCATCCATTTGGCACTTCTGGTGCCAGAGTGCAGAGTATCCTCATGCCGGGATGACAAACGAAACGTCGACCGGTACAGCAGTGATTGCACAGCTACAGCCCACAATGAACCGGGAAGCCACTGATGTCGTAAGAGGCATTTGCAAAGTTTAAACAAAAGTGCAGATTAATGTACAGTGGTTTCGAAAGAGGCACTAGCAATGAAGAGAGGGTCAGCTTTATCCTTCTGTGGGCAGGGGATTAGGATTAAATGTATTTAGCAACTGGGAGCATTCTGACGAGGACAGCAAAAACTCAGACAAAATGCTTGAAAAACTCAGCACCCATCTCCAGCCAAGATTGAATCACCAGATCTACCGGTATGAATTTCGAAGCCTCAGACAGGAATTAGGTGAGCCAGCTGATAACTTTGTAATAAGATTTAAAAATGCAGATAGAAAATGTAAGTTTAAGGACACAGATGAAAGGCTGATAGATCTACTAATTAGGGGTTCTGCACACCCTGAAGTACAGAAAGTACTAATCAGGAAAGATGAGCTCACAATATCTGCAGACACTGCCAGAGCACACGTAGCCACAAGTAGACAGTTGAAGACACTGCCTACCCAAACGGCTAGCCTTCAGCTAAACCAAGAGAAAGTCGGCAGTGTCGATGCAGTGCAATCAGAAAGAAGAAAGTAGACCAAACAGAGTTGAGGTTCAACATCATCACCACATTACCCTCGAGGACGCAAGTTTACCGAAAGACACACCCAGACAGTCAAAAGACCCCTTGCGAAATGCCAAGAGACAAGGGAAGACTCAGACTTGCCTGATTTTTAGCCCAATCCACACCTCTCGGGGCTGCCATGAAATCGCCTGCAGAGTTGATGAATGAAAGGAAACGTAAGACTACTCTGCCAGGCAAAATACATCCTCCGAGTGACAGGAGGGAGTGAGCCGGCAACTCACTGAAGCACAGGAGAAAGGAGGTCAGCACTTCAACAAACGCGCACCGATCCCAGTCACAAGAACCTGGGGCCCAGCAAAAGTTGTTGCTGAAGCCAAGACACCGAGGTCAGGCATAACCGAGGAGCAAACTGGTAAGAAAATCAGGGGCAACAGAGTCCACGTTCGACTTACACCAGAGACGGAAAGACAGAAAAGACCAGCAACAACACTGGGAACATCGATATCCAGGGAGGCTACATACACAACATCACCAGAACATGAGGCATTCGCTACAGCGAGCACAACTCTTGCAACGCCAGGGACAACATTGTCTGTACAGAGTGCCAATTCTCAGCTAAGATCAACAAAAGCCAAATCTCCAAGATGGAGGCACCACACCTTACCACCTGAGCGATACCGCGATTAATATTTTATAAAAGACTCCAAGAAGGGGTTCAGTTTATTTCCAGAAGTTGTCTGATAATCTTTAGTTTCTAAAAGTTAATGACTGGGACATTACGTTTTAAAGAAAGAGGGATGTTATATACTGTTGTCTTAACAGTGAATATCTGCAAGTAGCTCGGAACTCCCTAGCTGGGAACCGATGTGGTATGTGTAAGTGTTCCAGGGGGCCACATTTCAAAGTTGCACTGAAGCCTGTATTAGACCGCACGGCAAAATTAAACACCAAGGGCTGAATTTTATGCTGATCGGGTGGGCACGTGCCCGACCCAATCGGGAGTGAAATCGCGCGAGATGACATCGGGCAAGTGTCTGAAACGTCATCCCACGCTCGGGCGATATTTCGGGTCAGCGGGCGCACAAGAGTTGGAAGTGCGCCCGCCGACAATTAAGAGGGCCGTTAAGCCCATTAATGGCGCAATTTTCTGTCATTTTACGTAGCCCGTCCGACCCTACGGTTGGCGGACGGGAGAATTGGCCAGGCGGCCTTTACATTTTTCATCAGAGCCCTCACCCGCGGGCAGGATGAGGTCTCCGTTATTAAATAAAACAAAAGTAGAAATCTGCGGACACTATTTTTATAATCTATATGTTGAGGTGCTCGATTGTGACGCTTGGGCATTTCTCTCCTGGCTTTAAAAACTTTATTTCCTGGGCTTCAGGTTCTCACCTTCAGAGAGTTTTCTGTCAGTGCCTCATCGTGACTCTCCTCCCACCCCCCACCCCCAGCAACGCTGAGCTTCTCACGGGCACTTCACACTGGCCGGCAGTTCATTGGCCAGCCCGGCTGAAGATTCAGGCCCAAGAGTCTCTGATCTTCACAAACTTAAAGTGTGATTATTAACGACATCTGGGAACGAAAAGACAACGAGGATTCATATCAGGCCGGAGTGAGCGGGAAATAAGAGGCCCTTTGATTGGTGGATCAGAGAGCGGAGCTGCCAAGGGTGCTGAATGGAGCAGCTGGGAAGCGGGTGTGGGGGAAAGACCGGCTTCAGTGCTCCGGACCCGGCTGCCAGGGTTTCCCGCTGGCTATTCCGGCCCGGAGGGGGTGGGGTGCTGTTACAGTTATGTTTATCTCCCATGTCCCACAGCATTAACATCACCAGCCCTGCCCTTTGTACCCTGGGCAAGGTACAGCCATTCCTTCGATCAGTAAACCAGGGGACAGGAGCTCAATCTGAACCATGTCAGTCTGATAACTCAGCCAGTCCCCCAAACCCAATTCACACACACACCCTCACCCACATCACCCCCTCCGATAGTCACACCCCCTCCCCCTCATCACCCCCTCCGATAGTCACACACCCTCCGATAGTCACACACCCTCCGATAGTCACACACCCTCACCCACATCACCCCCTCCGATAGTCACACACCCTCCGATAGTCACACACACTCCCCCTCATCACCCCCTCCAATAGTCACACACCCTCCCCCTCATCACCCCCTCCAATAGTCACACACACTCCCCCTCATCACCCCCTCCGATAGTCACACACCCTCCCCCTCATCACCTCCTCCGATAGTCACACACCCTCCCCCTCATCACCCCCTCCGATAGTCACACCCCCTCCAATAGTCACACACCGTCCGGTACCTCACCCGTCCTCCGATACCTCACTCACCCTCCGATACCTCACTCACCCTCCGATACCTCACTCACCCTCCGATAGTCACCCACCCTCCGATAACTCACTCACCCTCCGTTACCTCACCCATCCTCCGATACCTCGCTCACACTCTGATACCTCACCCACCCTCCGATACCTCACTCACACCCCGATACCTCACTCACCCTCTGATACCTCACCCACCCTCCGATACTTCACTCAAACCCCGATACCTCACCCACCCTCCGATACCTCACTCACCCTCCGATAGTCACCCACCCTCCGATACCTCACTCACACCCCGATACCTCACTCACCCTCCAATACCTCACCCACCCTCCGATAGTCACCCACCCTCCGATACCTCACTCACCCTCCAATACCTCACCCACCCTCCGATACCTCACCCATCCTCCGATACCTCACTCACACCCCGATACCTCACTCACCCTCTGATACCTCACCCACCCTCCGATACCTCACTCACACCCCGATACCTCACCCACCCTCCAATACCTCACCCACCCTCCGATAGTCACCCACCCTCCGATACCTCACTCACCCTCTGATACCTCACTCACCCTCCGATACCTCACCCGCCCTCCGATACCTCATTCACCCCGATACCTCACTGCCCTCTGATACCTCACCCACACTCCGATACCTCACCCACCCTCCGATACCTCACTCACCCTCCGGTACCTCACCCACCCTCCGATACCTCACCGCCCTCCGATACCTCACCCACCCTCCAATACCTCACTCACCCTCCGATACCTCACCCACCCTCCGATCCCTCACCCGCCCTCCAATACTTCACCCGCCCTCCGATACCTCACTCACCCTCCAATACCTCACACACCCTCCGATACCTCACCCGCCCCCCAATGTACCTCACTCACCCTCCGATACCTCACCCATTCTCCAATACCTGACCCGTCCTCCAATACCTCACCCGCCCCCCAATACCTCACCCACCCCCCGATACCTCACCCACCCTCCAATACCTCACCCGCCCCCCAATGCCTCACTCACCCTCTGATACCTCACTCACCCTCCGATACCTCACCCGCCCCCCAATGTACCTCACTCACCCTCCGATACCTCACCCATTCTCCAATACCTGACCCGTCCTCCAATACCTCACTCACCCTCTGATACCTCACTCACCCTCCGATACCTCACCCACCCTCTGATACCTCACTCACCCTCCAATACCTCACTCACCCTCTGATACCTCACTCACCCTCTGATATCTCACTCACCCTCCGATACCTCACTCGCCCTCCGATACCTCACTCACCCTCTGATACCTCACCCGCCCTCTGATACCTCACTCACCCTCCAATACGTCACCCGTCCACCAATACCTCACTCACCCTCCGATACCTCACCCACCCTCCAATACCTCACCCACCCTCCGATACCTCACTCACCCTCTGATACCTCACTCACCCTCTGATACCTCACTCACCCTCTGATACCTCACTCACCCTCCGATACCTCACCCGCCCTCTGATACCTCACCCACCCTCCGATACCTCACTCACGCTCTGATACCTCACCCGCCCTCTGATACCTCACTCACCCCAATACCTCACCCGCCCTCCGATACCTCACTCACCCTCTGATACCTCACCCGCCCTCTGATACCTCACTCACCCCAATACCTCACCCGCCCTCCGATACCTCACTCACCCTCTGATACCTCACCCGCCCTCTGATACCTCACTACCCTCCGATACCTCACCCACACTCCGATACCTCACCCACCCTCCGATACCTCACTCACCCTCTGATACCTCACTCACCCTCCGATACCTCACTCACCCTCCGATACCTCACTCACCCTCCAATATGCCTCACTCACTCTCCAATATACTTCAGTCTCCCTTCAATACCTCACTCACCCTCTGATACCTCAATCACCCTCTAATACCTCACTCACCCCGATACCTCACTGACCCTCCGATACCTCACTGACCCTCCAATACCTCACTCACCCTCCGATACCTCACTCACCCTCTGATACCTCATTCACCCACCAATTCCTCACTCACCCTCCGATACCTCAACCACCCTCCGATACCTCGCTCGCCCTCCGATACCTCACTTACCCTCCGATACCTCACTCACCCCGATACCTCACTCATCCTCTGATACCTCACCCACCCTCCAAAAATATATCGGCCGTTCCTTCACTGTCGCTGGGTCAAAATCCTGGAACTCCCTCCCTAACAGCACGGTGGGTGTACCTACACCACAGGGACTGCAGCGGCTCAAGAAGGCAGCAGCTCACCACCACCTTCTCAAGGGGCAATTAGGGATGGGGTAAGCAAAAGGAAAGGATTGCTGTTGAGTCAAGGAGGCAAGGAACTTATCTATCACTCTCTGACCCTCAGCATTTTAAATTTCTCCATTTCACTCTCGGTGGGGGTGATTTGAACACGCTCCCTAACTCTGGCCGTTACGGTAGTTATTCTTTAACCAGCATAATTTTTTTTTTAACACTTGTTATTCTCTTTTCCTGGGGACAGTGTCTGTCTGTCTGTTGACAGAAGGCCTTGTGCTAACAGTGTCCGTCAGTTCAGTAATCCTCGCTTTCAAACCCCCTTACTACAATTGGTAAGTTCTTTCAACAGGTTAATTGGATTTGCTGGTTGCATTTGTTTCCTTTCTCAATGCCTTGACAGGAATCGAAAAACAGGTAATGCAGGTGTGCCACTACATTCAGAGGATGAAATCGGAGAGTTTCCACTCACAGTCCTTCCATTATTTTAGGTAACATCAAGGCGTTTGGAAATCTCGCCAAGAATACAAGCTGTTTAGCAATTAACCATGTCCACCCTGGCTCAGTGCTGAGGGGGTTTCAGATCCACTTCACAGACTTGAGCACATAATCCAGGCTGAGATCCCAGTGCAGTACTGAGGGAGTGCTGCACTGTCGGAGGGTCAGTACTGAGGGAGCGCTGCACTGTCGGAGGGTCAGTACTTAGGGAGCGCTGCACTGTCGGAGGGTCAGTACTGAGGGAGCGCTGCACTGTCGGAGGGTCAGTACTGAGGGAGCGTTGCACTGTCGGAGGGTCAGTAGAGAGGGAGCACTGCACTGTCAGAGGGTCAGTACTTAATGTGTGTTGCACTGTCTGAGGGTCAGTACTGAGGGAGTGCTGCACTGTCAGAGGGTCAGTGCTGAGGGAGTGATGCACTGTCGGAGAGTCAGTACTGAGGGAGCACCGCACTGTCGGAGAGTCAGTACTGAGTGTGTGCAGCACTGTCGGAGGGTCAGTAATGAGGGCATGCTGCACTGTCGGAGAGTCAGTACTGAGGGAGTGCTGCACTGTCGGAGGGTCAGTACTGAGGGAGTGCTGCACTGTCGGAGGGTCAGTACTGAGTGTGTGCAGCACTGTCAGAGAGTCAGTACTGAGGGAGTGCTGCACTGTCGGAGGGTCAGTACTGAGGGAGTGCTGCACTGTCGGAGGGTCAGTACTGAGTGTGTGCAGCACTGTCGGAGGGTCAGTACTGAGTGTGTGCAGCACTGTCAGAGGGTCAGTACTGAGGGAGCACCGCACTGTCGGAGGGTCAGTACTGAGTGTGTGCAGCACTGTCGGAGGGTCAGTACTGAGTGTGTGCAGCACTGTCAGAGGGTCAGTACTGAGTGTGTGCAGCACCGTCGGAGGGTCAGTACTGAGTGTGTGCAGCACTGTCGGAGGGTCAGTACTGAGGGGGTTCTGCACTGTCAGAGGGTCAGTACTGAGGGAGTGCCGCACTGTCGGAGGGTCAGTACTGAGTGTGTGCAGCACTGTCGGAGGGTCAGTACTGAGGGGGTGCTGCACTGTCGGAGGGTCAGTACTGAGGGAGCGCCGCACTGTCGGAGGGTCAGTACTGAGGGAGTGCTGCACTGTCGGAGGGTCAGTACTGAGGGAGTGCTGCACTGTCGGAGGGTCAGTGCTGAGGGAGCGCCGCACTGTCGGAGGGTCAGTACTGAGGGAGTGCTGCACTGTCGGAGGGTCAGTACTGAGGGAGTGCTGCACTGTCGGAGGGTCAGTACTGAGGGAGCGCTGCACTGTCGGAGGGTCAGTACTGAGGGAGCGCTGCACTGTCGGAGGGTCAGTACTGAGGGAGCGCTGCACTGTCGGAGGGTCAGTACTGAGGGAGCGCTGCACTGTCGGAGGGTCAGTACTGAGGGAGCGTTGCACTGTCGGAGGGTCAGTAGAGAGGGAGCACTGCACTGTCAGAGGGTCAGTACTTAATGTGTGTTGCACTGTCTGAGGGTCAGTACTGAGGGAGTGCTGCACTATCAGAGGGTCAGTGCTGAGGGAGTGATGCACTGTCGGAGAGTCAGTACTGAGGGAGCACCGCACTGTCGGAGAGTCAGTACTGAGTGTGTGCAGCACTGTCGGAGGGTCAGTAATGAGGGCATGCTGCACTGTCGGAGAGTCAGTACTGAGGGAGTGCTGCACTGTCGGAGGGTCAGTACTGAGGGAGTGCTGCACTGTCGGAGGGTCAGTACTGAGTGTGTGCAGCACTGTCGGAGAGTCAGTACTGAGGGAGTGCTGCACTGTCGGAGGGTCAGTACTGAGGGAGTGCTGCACTGTCGGAGGGTCAGTACTGAGGGAGTGCTGCACTGTCGGAGGGTCAGTACTGAGGGGGTGCTGCACTGTCGGAGGGTCAGTACTGAGGGAGCACCGCACTGTCGGAGGGTCAGTACTGAGTGTGTGCAGCACTGTCGGAGGGTCAGTACTGAGTGTGTGCAGCACTGTCAGAGGGTCAGTACTGAGGGAGCACCGCACTGTCGGAGGGTCAGTACTGAGTGTGTGCAGCACTGTCGGAGGGTCAGTACTGAGTGTGTGCAGCACTGTCGGAGGGTCAGTACTGAGGGGGTGCTGCACTGTCAGAGGGTCAGTACTGAGGGAGTGCCGCACTGTCGGAGGGTCAGTAGTGAGGGTCTGCAGCACTGTCGGAGTGTCAGTACTGAGGGGGTGCTGCACTGTCGGAGGGTCAGTACTGAGGGAGTGCTGCACTGTCGAAGGGTCAGTACTGAGGGAGTGCTGCACTGTCGGAGGGTCAGTACTGAGGGAGTGCGGCACTGTCAGAGGGTCAGTACTGAGGGAGTGCAGCACTGTCGGAGGGTCAGTACTGAGGGAGTGCTGCACTGTCAGAGGGTCAGTACTGAGGGAGTGCTGCACTGTCGGAGGGTCAGTACTGAGGGAGTGCTGCACTGTCAGAGGCACTGTCTTTCAGATGAGATAGTAAACCACAGCCCTGTCTGATTCCCCTATTGGTCCTAATGGATATCACGTGGCACAATTTGCAGAAGAGCAGTGGAATTATCCTAGCGCCTGCACAATAATTATTCCCCAACCAACAGCAGCAAAAACAGATGATCTGGTCTTTATCTGTGTTTATATCCATCTACAAGATGCACTGTATAAGTTCACCAAGACTCTTTGGACAGCACCTTCCAAACCCACAACCGCTACCATCTAGAAGGACAAGGGCAGCAGACACATGGGAGCACCACCACCTGGAAGTTCCCCTCCAAGCCACTCACCATCCTGACTTGGAAATATATCGGCCGTTCCTTCACTGTCGCTGGGTCAAAATCCTGGAACTCCCTTCCTAACAGCACAGTGGGTGTACCTACACCACAGGGAGTGCAGTGGCTCAAGAAGGCAGCTCACCACCACCTTCTCAAGGGGCAACTAGGGATGGGCAATAAATGCTGGGCCCAGCCAGCGACATCCCATATCCAGAGAATGAATAGGAGAACCATTTCGAAACTCAGAAGATGAAGCTGGAGATTCTGAAGGGGACCGGAGCAGGGGCAGTGAGTAAAGTGAAACTAGTAGAAGAGAAGATCTGGCTGATGTGTGCGGAGTGAGGCGATTCACGCAGATTGTGGGAAAGAGTGAAGACTGAGAGAGGGGAGCAGATCAACAGCCTGAGGCTCTGGAAAACAGGCATTACGGGAGACTGAGTCAGAGTTTCAACAAAATAAACGATGACGGAGAGTGCACAGAGCACAGAGATTCCCTCCATCACCGAGCAGCACTCACTTTCTGAGCACCAGACTCAGACCCCACTCCACTGCCCCGTTCGAGTGCCAGATTCAGACCCCTCTCCGAACACCAGAGCCCTCTTCGAGCTTCCCTTCAACTCAACAAGCTGTGCCCCTTGCAAATACAGCTCCTCCTAACATAAAAATCCTGCCTCTCACGCCCACTCCAGCACAGAGAGAGTTTGATCCTAAAGGCATTAGGAATTATTGACCTTCCAGCTCTGGATTGTCATCCGCTGGGATAGCAAATCGGGAATCTGGGTACAATTTCCCAAACATGCCTGAAATCACGATATAGGCTAACCAGCTGCAGGGTGCATCACAGCCAAGTCCAATATTGTCTTCATCTAGCATCACCTGACACCCACACACACGCTAACAGACACAGGCATACACACACACACACCAACAGACACAGGCTTACACACACACACACTAACAGACACAGGCATACACCCACACACACATATACAAATTCAGATACGTGCACACATACTCACACACACACAGACACACACACATGCACACACAGACAGACAGACACATACACACATTGACATATACACACACATACTCATTCAGAGATGCGCACTCACACACAGACACATAAACACACACACACACAAACATGGACACACATAAACACACACACACACAAACAGACACACACACATACATAGACACACAGACAGATACACTCACACACACACATATACAGAGATACGCATACATACACACACACATAATCATACACACAGACACACACACATACATACACACATAAACATGCACACATGCACACAGACAGACACACACACATACACATATACAGAGACATACAGGCACACACATATAAAGACACACATTCACACACACAGACACACACAAATACATAGACACACACATATACATACACACATACACACACATAAACACACACAATCACACATCAGAACAGGAGGTCCATTGAACCCAGCAAACCGTGCAAGACTCTTGGAGTGTTTAATGAGTGTTCGCTGATCAGAGGTCCGATGGCCCGGGGTGGGGGTGGGGCTGGGGATGCGGGGTGGGGGGGTTGGCCTCTCCCCGTTAACCCTTTGAGCGTTGTGTTGCCTCCACAGGTCCCACCACAGCCTCCGATGGCTGAGCCTGTCATCAGCGAGGTACCAGATGGAGGGTGGGGATGGATGATCGTTCTGGCTGGCTTCTTGAACAACTGCCTGTTGGTCGGCATCACGCGATCCTTTGGCGTTTTCTTCATTCAGTTCACCCAGTACTTCCGGGAGACCTCCAGCCATGTCTCTTGGATCACTTCCATCGCTATGGCAATGCAGCAGTTTGCAAGTGAGTCGCGTTTCCTCCTCTGTTGCTCCCCAAACTTACATTATTCTTTTTTTTGAGAACACCCCAAGGGGTCCGGTGAGCACATGGCCCAATCGCTGTGCGCCCTCGAGGGATACACATGTACAGCAGGAGGCCATTCAGCCCCTTGAGCCTGTTCTGCACAGTCCAATTAGATCATGGCTGAGATCTATAACTCAATTCCTTTGACCCACGATTCGATAGGTCTTAATGCTCTTACCCAACAAAAAAAAACAATCTCAGTTTTGACCTTTTCCATTGATTCCCCCACTCTCAACAGCTTTTTTTTTGGGGGGGAGGGGGAAGTATTCTTTGTGTGAAAAAGTGCTTCCTGATGTCACTGTGAATGGTCTTGCTCTGATTTTTACTGTTTGGCCCCTGCCCACCGATCAGAAATCTTCCCCCGCCACTCAACAACCACCAGAGGAAATAGTTTCCCTCTAGCGACCCTATCGAATCCTTTCACCACCTCACCACCGTCCGATTGCAGGGTGGGGGGAGACGGTGGAGTAGTGGTATTGTCACTGGGCTAGTAATCCAGGGGCCCAGGCTAATGCCTTTGGGACATGGGTTCAAATCCCACCCCGGCAGCTGGTAGGATTTAAATCCAATTAATAAATGTGGAATTAAAAGCTCGTCACAGTGACCGTGACAACTATCATCGATTGTTGTAAAAACCCCATCTGGTTCACTCATGCCCCTTTAGGGAAGGGAATCTGCCCTCCTTACCCAGCCTGTGACTCCAGACCCAACACCCAACTGCCCCTCTGAAATGGCCAATCGAGCCACTCAGCTCGAGGGCAGTTAGGGACGGGCAACAAACGCTGGCCTGGCCAGCGACGCCCACACCCCGTGAAAGTGTACCATTTTTATTCCAACATCCAATCGCCTTTTAATCGAGGGAATACAAGTCTCGGCAAACCAGAAACAGAAAACGCTGGGGAAGCTCAGCGGGTCTGACAGCGACTGTGGAGAGAGAGAGAAACCGAGTTAGGGTTTCGACCCTCCTCCAGAGCCCTGTCAACCCCGTTTCTCTCTCCACAGACGCTGTCTGACCTGCTGCTCTCTGTTATTGTTTCAGCATCGGCGGTGTTTTGCTTTTATTGTACAAGGTCTGTGCAACCGGCCCCCGTAACCCAATCCCTCTCGCCCCGGTGTGATTCTGGCCACCCTGCACTACACACGCCCCCCCGATGTGGAGGGTGACGCCCTGTGGACTGAGCACAGTAGCCCCCAGGAGCTGTTGAGTCAGAGCTGTGGTGTAACTCGCTGCTCTGTCTAGCGGGGCCCCCCGGAGATAGAAGCTAACATGCCGCTCAGCCTAACTCATTCGTTCTTTCTGCGCGTGTCCGCCGGTCTCTCGAGATGCGAACCTGGGCTGCCTTTTTGTTCCCACTCACAGGTCCGGTGGGGAGTGTATTCGGGATGCATTATGGAGCCCGCCCGGTGGTGATGGTCGGTGGAGTCTTGGCTTCCCTGGGGATGCTCACAGCCTCGTTTGGACAGAGTCTTCTGCACTTGTACCTCTCCATCGGACTCCTGACAGGTCAGCCCAGTCGAGTCAATGCAGGCCCTCCTTCAGATACCCCACCGTCGGGGTTTGTCTTCCCTCTCCAAGCCCCCCACTGTTGGGGAGGTGCACCAGCGGGTTCCCAGGAGCAGCTTGGTCCATCCTGGGTCACTGGGTCGGTCCACCTCTCTCCAGTTACCTCCTCCTGCCTGGAAGTGACTCCCTCTGCAGGGTCTGGTCTCCACGGCAGTGTGGCACCCCTCCCATTTCTTGCCCGAGTGGGGGCTGTTCTGCACGCGCAGCCTTGATATGCAACGCTGACTGGCTATTCCACTCTGAAGGCCGTCACGACCCTGTACCCACCACTCATCCATCCGCTGAACAATGATCAGGGGCTTATACTCAGGGGAACACTGCTCATTGAGGCTACTAACTCTGATTGGACGTAGCCCTGGAGGTCACATGGCATTTGATCACATGGCATTTCATCTTAGCACAGCAGAGAAAGGAGGCCATTTGGCCCATCACAGCTGTGCCAGCTCTTTGAAAGAGCGATCCGATTAGTCCCACCTCCCATCGCCCTGCAAATGATTCCTTTTCCAGTACCAATCCAAGTGCCTTTTGAACGAGTGGGAGAGAAGGTGGAATAGATGGGAAAGCGGCGATTACACGAGGCAAGCTTGGGTTTGGAATGACTGTAGGAGGAAGGAAAGACTGTGGGAGGTGAAGGGTTTCAGCTTCGCGATGCCAATGAGCTCGGGCGGTAAGACTACGAAATGGCCACACGCCCATTGAGAGAGGAGGCTTCACTGTCCCTCGTTTTGCTCTGCAGGTTTTGGCTGGGCTTTAGTCTTCACCCCGACAATGGCCATGATCTCCAGGTACTTCAAGAGGCGCAGGGCCTTGGCGACCGGATTGGCCTTTACCGGAGTGGGAATCGCGTCCTCCTTCTTCCCCCCGGTGTTTCAGTTCCTGATCGACGAGTATGGGTGGCGCGGGGCCCTCCAGGTGGTGTCTGCAGTGATGCTGAACCTCTGTGTGTGTGCGGCCCTGCTCAGGCCCATCACGCTCCAAGAGGACCTTCGCGTTACCTCAAGGGGACACCCCGACAGGGGAAGGAGAAGCCCCGAGTGTTGGGGGAAAGTGACCTCCACCTTCGATTTGACCCTCTTCCTGCACCGGGGCTTTGTGGTGTACAGTTTGGCAGTAACCCTGATGACCGTCGGCTACTTTGTCCCCTACATCCACCTGATGGCCCACGGGAAGAACCTGGGACTGAGCGATTACAGAGCTGCCTTCCTCATGTCTTTCACCGCCGTCTCCGAGACCATCGCTCGCCTGTTTTCCGGCTGGTTGGCTGACCTCAAGCTGATTGGGAAAATCCACACGCTATTCGCCTGGAGCGTTCTCACTGGAGTCAGCCTCCTGCTCATTCCCGTGGGGCACACCTACTCCAGCCTAATGGGCCTCAGTCTCTTTTATGGCTTCTGTTCTGGTGGCCTTGCTCCGCTCTTCTACTCCACTCTCCCAGATATCGTAGGAATTGGGCGGATTCTCAATGCCATCGGGCTCTTTCTGATGGTCCTGAGTATCGGCGGACTCCTTGGGCCTCCCCTGTCAGGTAATAAAAGCTCTCGTTTGCCGTTTCCTTCCCCTCTCTCCTTATTTCTACCCTCTGAGCGCCTGTTGGCTCGCGCTGGATACAATCCCCAAAGGAACCTGCTCAACCCTGTCTGCCTCACCATCATTTACGGCTCCTAAACATACGATAGTCACCAACTGGGAATTCTGGAGAAACTGGGGGGGTCACTCCTTCGTCGGCCGCTTCAGGCAATTTTCCCAGACGTATTTAAGGGGAAGCTTAGTTAAACCCATGAGGGAGAAGGAAATAGAAGGATCTGTTGATAGGACGAGATGAAGGAGGGTGGAAGGAGCCTCATGCGGAGCATAAAAACCAGTACAGAGCAGATGGGCTGAAGGGCCTGTTTCTCTGCTGTAATTTCTGTGCAATTCTTCATGTGCTAGGGCTGGACAATGGGTATCAGCAAACTGGCATATGAAACAGGAGCAGGAGTAGGCCGTTCGGCCACTCAAGCCTGCTCTGCCATTCAATAAGATCATGGCTGATCGGCCTGTGTTATGAATTCCACATTCCCATCTACCCCCGATAACCTTCAGTTCCCTTGCCTAACAAGAATCTATCTACCTCCGCCTTAAAAATATTCAGTGACCCCGCCTCCAACGCCTTCTGAGGCCGAGAGTTCCAAAGTCACACAACCCTCAGAGAGAAAAAAATTCTCCTCATCTCTGTCCTAAAACGTCAACCCCTAATTTTAAAACAGTGCCCCCCTAGTTCCGGACTCACCCACAAGAGGAAACATCCTTTCCACATCCACCTTGTCAAAGGCCGTTCAGGATCTTGTAAACTTCAATCAAATCACCCCTCACTCTTCTAAACTCCAGTGGAAACAAGCCCAGTCTGTCCAACCTTTCCTCATAAGACAACCCACTCATTCCAGGTATCAATCTAGTAAACCTCCTCTGAACCTCCTCCAACACATTTACATCCTTCCTTAAATAAGGAGACCAAAACTGAACACAGTATTCGAGATGTGGTCTCACCAATGCCCTGTATAACTAACTGAAGTATAACATCCTTATGTTTCAATCCCTCTCATAATAAAGGATAGCATTCTATTAGCCTTCTTAATTACTTGCTGTACCTGCAGACTAACTTTTTGTGACTCATGTACTAGGACACCCAGATCCCTCTGCACCTCAGAATTATGCAGCCGTTCTCCATTGAAGTAATACTCTGCTTTTTTATTCTTCCTGCCAAAGTGAACAACTTCACATTTTCCCCACATTGCGCTCCCTCTGCCAGATTTCTCCCACGCTTAACCACTGGGGGCATCACAGTTCCTTTTATCTACGCAGTGTGCATACAAACTGTTCCAAGCAGTGTATAATATTTATCAAGTTATGGGGAGATTGGGGCCTGGTGGTAATGTCGCTGGGCTAGTAATCCAGAGGCCCAGGCTAATGCCCTGGGCGACAGGGGTTCAAATCCCACCATGGCAGTTGGTGAAATTTAAATTCAATTAATAATCTGGAATTGAAAGCTAGTCTTAGTAACAGTGACCATGAAACTATCAACGATTGTCGTAAAACCCCATCTGGTTCACTAATGTCCCTTTAGGGAAGGAAATCTGCTGCCCTTACCCGGTCTGGCCTACATGTGACTCCAGACCCACAGCAATGGGGTTGACTCTTAACTGCCCCATGAAATGCCCTAGCAAGCCACTCAGTTAAAGGGCAATTAGGAGTGGGCAACAAATGCTGGCCTTGCCAGCGATGCCCGTATCCCTTGAAAGATTAAATTTTTAAAAAAGGAGTGGGAACCCTGACAATTTTCCTTTCCCTAGGGCACTGAGGCCCACGATGACACCCTCTGCCACCGCCTGCCCAAGGTGGACTCAGGCAGAGGGTCGGGACAGACAATTTTCCAGCTGAGCCACAGACGGAACCGAGCTCTTCCTGCTTATTATAAACCAGCCGCCTGTCGGGAGGCCGGGACTGACAGAAAGCTGGGCCTCAAATGGGCCCGATCGCGAGTCGGATACCCTTCGTCCGCAGTCCCCAGTGAGAAGGCGGAGAAAGAGCTGTGAATGGTCACTGTCCCTCCTGTGGCAGCTGCTCGGTCCTGGAGCTCGGGCTGTGACACTTGGCCTGTCTTTAAGGCCCTCTCGAGCACTCTTCGAAGGCCCCTTTCACCGCTCCAGGACATCCCGAAGTCCATGAGGCACTTCTCCAAGTGTAGTCACTGTGTGAAATGCAGCGACCAGTTTGTGCACAATGTGCAGTGATAATGAACAGACAGTCTGCGTTTCTGGTGACGTTAGTTGAGGGATAAATATTGTTCTCCAACACACCCTCGTTCTTCTCTGAATAAGATCGTGGAACCTTGATTCCACTTGAAATGGCCGTCAGGGCTGCAGTTTAAAACCTATGAGGAGAACGCGAGGCAAGCCTACATGTTTCAATAAGATCCTGAGGGGGCTTTTTTATTTCATTTGTTTATGGGGCGGCTAGGCCATCGTTTATTGCCCATTCCTAATTGCCCTTGTTCAAACACATTACTGTAGAGTCACATGTAGGACAGACCAGGTAAGGAGGGCAGATCTCCCTCCCTAAAGGATGGGTTTTCATTGAACTCCAGGTTTTTATTGAATTCACATTTCACCGGGATTCGAACCCGGGTCCCCGGAGCATTACCCTGGGGGGGGTTGCTGGAATACTAGTCCAGTGACAATACCACTACGTTTGACTGGGTAGATGCTGGGAGGATATTTTCCCCTTGTGGGAACAGACACAATTGATTCCACAACCACTTGAGAATAGTCTACCCTGCGAGTAAAACACACAGAGATTCAGGTCAAACTTGGAAACGGATAGAACGATTTTCGGCCAGTTCTTGGTCCGCCTGTCACTGAAGAGTTTGTCAATCGGCCATGTCAGCTCAGTTCGGTTCCCCGTAAAAGACGCACTGGCTCTGATCAAAATTAGCAAGGCTTAGGTGTCAGTCCTGCTGGGGTTACTGACAGGAGCCAGTGCAGCAACATGAGACCCAGTCTAGTACTTTGTTGTAAACCTGCTAGAACCCTCCAAAGGAGGTGCTTCAGACGGAGGGCATTGTGTCTCATGCAAGATACAAGATATCAGCGAAGGTTGAGAGGGGGACCTGATGGAGGTGTATAAGATTGTGAGGGGTATAGATGTGGTGGATAGGAAGGCACATTTTCCATTAGTAGAGGGGTCAATAACCAGGGGGCAGAGATTTAGGGTAAGAGGTAGAAGGCTAAGAGGGGAGTGGAGGAGAAATCTTTTCACCCAGAGGGTGGTGGGAGTCTGGAACTCACTGCCTGAAAGGGTGGCTGAGTCAGAAACTCTCATAACATTTAAGAAACATTTAGATATTCACTTGTGTTGCCATAGCCTCCAGGGCGATGGGCCAAGCGCTGGGAAATGGGATTAGCGTAGTCAGATCTTTGTTGACTGGCGTGGACGCGATGGGCCGAATGGCCTCTTTCTGTGCTTAAAACGTCAATGAGTCCGTGAGGTAACACGGCAGGAATCTGAAAAAGTCGAGTTGGAATGTGGACAAACAGGAACTAACTTAGTTTTGAAGTTTGAACCTGACCTCACTGAAAATTGTAAACACAATTTAGGAATGAGGCTCCTGCCCGGTTCTCTTCCCTTTTGAAAGTTATTAACGAATTCGCTTCCGGTGCCCTTTCAGGCACAACTCCCAGATCAGAATGACTCGCCGTGTGAACGATTCCCCCTCATCTCGCCCTCTTCTTCCAATTCCCTTCAATTTGATCATTGAGAATAATTAAGTTATTCCCCCCGAGATCTCCATTTTGCGATTTGGGAGCAGCAGGAGGCAGGCCACAGTGGGGCCGGGCTTCCTGGATGAGGGGGAAGTGTCCCGATGCTGGGCCTCCCAGGGGATGGTCCCTGGCCGGGCGGTTGCCAGACTTTCTCCAGTTCTTCCTACGAGGAGCAGACCCCAGTCCTCGCTCCTCTCCCCCTCCCCCTCCTCCTCCTCCCACTCCTCGGGGCCTCTTACACATGCCCCACATTACACCAGGCCAAGTGGCCCCGATTTGCCCCCTGATCCCTTCTCTCCAGCTCAAAGAAAAACTCTGGGAAGGGCCTGCAGTTCCGATCATGAGAGTTCTCAGCCCTCTCGCGAGTCAGGCTGAATCTGAGTGAGAGAAACTGCCTTTCGTAATCGGTTGGTCAGAGTTGGCTTGTCCGGGTGACTACAATTCCAAGAGCACTTCATTAGCTCCCAGAATGAGAAAACAGTAAAACCTGGGAAATGAGAGTACTAGTCTGAACTGCTTTCTTGCCCTTAACGTAAAGCACTTTTGGAGCCCCGGGCTGTGAAAGGTGCTGTAGAAATATGTCTTACTTATTTGTCCAGTTTTGAATTTAACGAATTGGAACTATGCAGGTACAAATACAATTCAAAACTTTCATCATAACCTATTTAATAAACGCCTTATAGATACAATTTCATCAAGATATTGACGGTCTCCGTACAGTTACCTGCAGCTATATCCCTGTGGTGCTCTGTTAGATATATATAGGCCACAGTCCTGTTTTACTGAGGTTTACTGGCTGAGCATTGCTGGTGGTCACTGCAGAAGGAATCCTCTCCGCCCTGTCAATCACCACTTCCTGATGTGTCAGGGTAAACCCGACTAAAAGTGAGATCGAAAAGAGTGTTTAAAACCATATAGGATCGTGGAGCGCCGAAGGCTATTAGGCCCATAGCTTTGAAAGAGCAGCCACATCCAATTCATCCCAATCCCTCCTGCTCTTTCCCCAGAGCCACACAATTCGGCCCCTTCCAGTATTTCCAGTTCTATTCCTTTTGAAAATTATTAAAGGGTCTGCTTCCACTTCCCTTTCAGCCAGAGCATCCCAGATCAGAACAACTCGCTGCATGAACAATTCCTCCTCATCTCACCTCCCCCCACCCCCCGCCACTGCCACCGGTTCTCAATTACCTTCCTCTGTGTCCCTCTGGTTACCAACCCTCCTGCCAGTGGAAACGGTTTCTTCCTATTTCTCTTTCTATGTTGCGTCCTTGCTATCCGAGGGTGGCTAATCATGGCTCAAGCCGTGACATCACTAGGGGGCGAGGTGGGGAGGCAGGCCCCAAGGACTACCTCAGGCCCCAAGATCTACCTCAGGCCCCCATAACTACCTCAGGCCCCAAGATCTACCTCAGGCCCCTATAACTACCTCAGGCCCCAAGATCTATCTCAGGCCCCAAGATCTACCTCAGGCCCCAAGATCTACCTCAGGCCCCCATAACTACCTCAGGCCCCAAGATCTACCTCAGGCCCCTATAACTACCTCAGGCCTCAAGAACTACCTCGGGCCCCAAGATCTACTTCAGGCCCCAAGATCTACCTCAGGCCCCAAGATCTACCTCAGGCCCCAAGATCTACCTCAGGCCCCCATAACTACCTCAGGCCCCAAGATCTATCTAAGGTCCCCATAACCATCTCCAACCCCAAGATCTGCCTCAGGCCCCAAGATCTGCCTCAGGCCCTCATAACTACCTCAGACCCAAAGATCTATCTCAGGCCCCCACAACTACCTCAGGCCCCCATGTGTACCTCAGACTCCAAGAACTATCTCAGTACCCCATAACTACCTCAGGCCCCCACTACCTCAGGCCCGAAGATCTGCCTCAGGCCCAAAGATCTGCCTCAGACCTCAAGATCTACCTCAGGCCCCAAGATATACCTCATGACACCACTACCTCAGATCACCATAACTACCTCAGGCCCCAAGAAGTACCTCAGGCCCGAAGATCTACCAAGGCATTGAATTATTCTCTGGCCAACTGAGCTAATCATACTCTTTGTTCTCATTTACTCTATCAAAATCCCTGATAACATTGAACACCCACCATCCCCCACCACCCCAACCTTAACCTTTTCTGTCCTAATGAGAACAGTCCAGGCATCTCCAGTCTCTCCACATGACTGAAGTCCCTCTGATAATTTCCTCCACACCCTCTCCAGGGCCTTGGCATCCTTCCTCAATTGTGGTGCCCAGATTCGGACTTCCAAGACTCCAGCTGGGGCCTAACCAGTGATTTATAAAAGGCTTCGCATCACTTCCTCGTTTTTGCGTTTGGCCCCCCTCTTCCTAAAGGCAGGTTTTGCTGTTCGAACAGCCTTGAATAGAGGTGTGGGCCCTGAGTCATCAGAACCAGGGAAGGCGTCAGTTCAATCCCAGGTTTGTCCTGGAATATTTGACCTCAGTGTCCTCAGGCGGGGCAGATATAGATGCTACAACCGTAGCCTTTATCGAATTTGGTGGAAAACGTGTGCTGCGGGCAGGTGACAAAGCCAGGATTAGGGTTGCTTGTGATGCCACCTGTCGTTCACTAGCGCTCACCTTCCGAGCTCATCTGTCCAGCCATTAACACAAGGAATGGGGTGTGGACTCAGGGGGGAGCGGGTTCGAATCCGGCGCAGTGGAAAAGACCAAAATTTGCTGACTTGTGACCCCCCCCCGCTTGCCTCTTCTCTCCCAGGGTTCCTGGCGGACGTGACAGGAAGTTACAGTGTCTCCTTCATGACTGCGGGCGGCTTCATCCTGGCTGGATCCCTCACCCTGCTCTTTGTTCCGGGTTTCCTCGTCCGCCCAGTGGTTCTTTTCGGGCAGCGGACCGGCGATCCAGCTGGCGCTGGGGGCGGCGGAGAAAGCACTCCCGGTCCGGCTGATGTAACGGGCGGCTGCCGGCAGGAGTGACTCGAAGACGTGGCCACTCGCTGATTCCCCCAAACAGAGCTGACTGACCGTGACGGGGGGTGGGGGGGTGGGGTGCAGACGTCACGAGATTCCCTGGCAGACTGACTCGGTCTCAGGTAGCGCTACAGTGGGACCTCACCACCCCTGACCCTCGCAAAGGGAAGGGGACAAGTCAGTCAGGGAGTGACAGACCCAAGATTTGTAATCGAAATCATTCCAGTGAGCTCAGCATCAGGTTTAGCTGCAATGTCCCCTGGGCACAAATGACTGGACCATTCAGCAAGGACCATAGTAAAAATCCAGGGTGAGAAAAGGCCATTCATCCCCTCTATCCAGACTCCAGTCCTGGTCTATCACAGTCGTGTCTGTTACTTTATCATGGGCTCGTTTCATTGCATTTCTATAGCACCGTTCACGTCCTCAGCAGATCCCAATGCACTTCACAGCCGATACCTTTGAAGTGTTGTCACTGTTGTCATATTTCGGAAATGGGTCATCCGATTCCTGCACAGCAAGATCCCACAAAACAGCAATGCGATCATGACCTGATAATCCCGTTGCTGTTATGTTGGTTGAAGGATGAATGCCCTTGCACTGTTAATCTCTGTCCACCTCCCATCAATCTGGGGGGGATGTTATACAGGTCAGGAACAGCTGAACTGCCTGGGGCCCTTCTCTCTAGAAGGTGGGTGACCTGATTACGGTGATCATTAGAAGATGACGGAGGTTTGAAGCGATGGATATAGACTTCCACTTGCAGATCAGACCAAGACCTGATCTCATCGATATGAAGAAGTCACTAAAAAATCCAACGGGGGAATTCAGGAGAAACGTCTTTACCCAGAGGGTGGGGAGAATGTGGAACTCGCTCCCACAGAGAGTGGTTGAGTTGAATAGCGATACATGGATTTAAGAGGGGGCTCGATCAGGAGAGGAACAGGGGTTTGTGCTGACGGGGGATGAGGGGAAGAGGGGGTGGGAGGAGGCTCGTGTGGGGCCTAAACAGCAGCACATATTAGATGGGCTGAATGGCCTGTTTCTGTGCTGTAGACTGACTCAATGTGATCGCTGTGCTTTTAATCTCACTCCTGCAATAAAACGTTAAACCACGGCCCCGTCTACCCTTTCAGGTGAAAGACCCCAAAACACTACACGGGGGAAAAGCAGGTCTGTTCTGTCCTCCCCCCGCCCGGTGTCCCGCGTCCATAATTATCTCTCAGGCAACACCACTGAAAACAGACAATCTGTTCGTTCCTGTTGCGCGCGGGACTCTGATTCACATATAAGGAACCCAATACCAGTAGATGGAGCCTTGGAACTGCACATAACACCCGACCACAGATAAAACTATCAAAATGAGCTGCAAGTTCAATGTTCAAGCCAGGCTTAACTGCAGAAAACTTACTGCACCCTGAGTTACCTCAAGCAAGGGGGGGGTAGGGTTCCCCGAATCTGAGCTTGTTCCTGTTTTTCGAAACCAAGGAGCCCCTCATTCTCTCTCCTCCCCCTCAAAGCCCCAATCATTGAATCATAGAGTGATACTGCACAGAAAGAAGCCTTTAGTGTGCTGGCCCTTTTGGGGTGACCTTAGACCCGGGTCCACTCATTAACGACCCCCTCTCCCTGTGGAAACAGTCCCTCCCGAGTTTTTTTTTGGAAAAATATACTTTATTCATCAAATATCTTGGAAGAACTTTCCAAAGCATTTCAAAATCACCATCACAAAAGTACAATCAGGTTCAACTTTTACAACGTGTATCACGAGATGCATCAATACAATCTATCAATATTACAATCATTTGCAGACATACATTGTGAGTCATACAGCCCGAGGGGTCTATACAATTCTCAGTCCCTCGGTACACCATGGCAGAAAGGTCTTAGACAGCGACCTTTCCCCATTGCGCCTTTGCAGTGGCTGCCCCAAGCTTTAGTGCATCCCT
The DNA here is from genome assembly GCF_964194155.1 of Cetorhinus maximus. Classification (NCBI taxonomy): domain Eukaryota; kingdom Metazoa; phylum Chordata; class Chondrichthyes; order Lamniformes; family Cetorhinidae; genus Cetorhinus; species Cetorhinus maximus. The sequence goes on along the minus strand of NC_135912.1, from coordinate 1,426,625 downwards.
CAGCACCTAGTCCTGGACTTTGGAATATGCCAGTCTGCAACACTCGGTCGGGGACAAATCTTTGTGCTGGAAGACCAACAAGTTTCGGGTAGACCAAAGAGCATCTTTCACCGAGTTGATGATCCTCCAGCTGCAGTTGGTGTTTGTCTCGGTGTGTGTCCCTGGGAACAGCCCGTAGAGCACAGAGTCCTGTGTCACAGAACTGCTCGGGATGAACCTCGACAGAAACCATTGCGTCTCTCTCCAGACCTTCTTTGCAAAGGCACAATCCACAGGGAGGTGAACAACAGTCTCTTCCCCACCACAGCCACCTCGAGGGCAACGTGCGGAGGGGGTGAGACTCCTGGTGTTGGAAGGATCTGACAGGAGGGCCTTTCTCACCACCAGCCAAGCTACGTCTTGGTGCTTGTTGGAAAGTTCTGGTGATGAGGCATTCTGCCAAATGACTTTGACAGTCTGCTCGGGGAACCATCCCACAGGATCCACCCTCTCCTTTTCCCTCAGGGCCTCTAAGATGTTTTGTGCCGACCACTGCCTGATGGACTTGTGGTCAAAGGTGTTTTTCTGCATAAATTTTCCCACCAGGGACAGGTGGTACGGCACGGTCCAACTACTTGGAGCGTTCCGCGGCAGCGTGGCCAGACCCATCCTTCGCAACACCGGGGACAGGTAGAACCTCAGCACGTAGTGACACTTGGTGTTTGCATACTGAGGGTCTACACACAGCTTGATGCAGCCACACACAAAGGTGGCCATCAGTATGAGGGCGATGTTGGGCACGTTTTTACCCCCTTTATCTAGAGGCTTGTACATCGCGTCCCTGCGGACACGATCCATTTTCGACCTCCAGATAAAGCGAAAGATGGCTCGGGTGATCACCATCGCGCAGGAGTCTGGAATGGGCCAGACCTGCGCCACGTACAGCAACAGCGAGAGTGCCTCACACCTGATGACCAGGTTCTTACCCGCAATGGAGAGGGAGCGTCGCTCCCACATGCCCAGTTTTCTTTCCACTATATTCACTCGCTCCTTCCAGTTTCTAACGCATGCCCCGGTCCCTCCGAACCATATCCCCAGCACCTTCAGGCCGTCAGCCCTGACGGTGAAGGGGACAAAGGATCGGTCAGCCCAGTTCCCAAAGAACATGGCCTCGCTCTTCCCACGATTTACCTTGACTCCCGAGGCCAGTTCGAACTGGTCGCAGATGTGGATCAGTCTGCGCACCGACAGCGGATCTGAGCAGAAGACGGCGACATCGTCCATGTACAGGGAGGCTTTGACCTGAGTGCCTCCACTGCCTGGGATCGTCACTCCTCTTATGCCCGGATCCTTCCTGATGGACTCAGCAAAGGGTTCTATGCAACACACAAACAGGACAGGGGAGAGAGGGCAGCCCTGCCTGACTCCAGATTTAATCGGAAAGCTATCTGATTCCCACCCATTGATTGAGACTGTGCTACTGATGTTAGTGTAGAGCAGTTGGATCCAATTGCGAATTCCCTCCCCAAACCTCATTTTAGAGAGCACATCCACCATGTACAGTTCCTCCCAAGTTACTCCATTGACGCCAACGCCTCCTCCGAGGCCTCTAGGCTCCAGGTGGATCAGGAATCAGGGAGGACAGGCCCCCCACCCGATAGGCCGAGGGTCAGAAATCCTCGCTCCGGGATTGACGGCCCGAGTTGGAAATATTCCTGCAGATGTCGTTATAGGAACGCCCAGTCTCCAAACGCCACCAATCGCCACACGCCCTCTCCATGCCCTCACACTCTCATCATTTGTCACACAACACACCTACCCCTCTGCAGCAACCCACGTTCCAATCAGAAAGCACAGATTAGAACACAACGCAACTTACAATTTCTCTACCACCTTTCTCCAGGGCGGCTTGAAGCAGGTCCTGGAGACTAATGTCCAATTTCTGGAGATTCAGGGGTTTGACAACACAAATCCCCATCAGTAACACAGCCGGAGCCAGGAATGCAGCAGTGCCCCACATTACCACAATAGAAACCTGTCTAACAGCATTCAGTGACTTTACTCTGTATCTAACCCCGTGCTGTACCTGTCCAGGGAGTGTTTGATGGGGACAGTGTAGAGGGAGCTTTACTCTGTATCTTACCCTGTGCTGCACCTGTCCTGGGAGTGTTTGATGGGGACGGTGTAGAGGGAACTTTACTCTGTATCTAACCCCGTGCTGTACCTGTCCTGGGAGTGTTTGATGGGGACAGTGTAGGGGGAGCTTTACTCTGTATCTAACCCCGTGCTGTACCTGTCCTGGGAGTGTTTGATGGGGACGGTGTAGAGGGAACTTTACTCTGTATCTAACCCCTTGCTGTACCTGTCCTGGGAGTGTTTGATGGGGACGGTGTAGAGGGAACTTTACTCTGTATCTAACCCCTTGCTGTACCTGTCCTGGGAGTGTTTGATGGAGACAGTGTAGAGGGAGCTTTACTCTGTATCTAACCCCGTGCTGTACCTGTCCTGGGAGTGTTTGATGGGGACAGTGTAGAAGGAGCTTTACTCTGTATCTAACCCCGTGCTGTACCTGTCCTGGGAGTGTTTGATGGGGACAGTGTAGAAGGAGCTTTACTCTGTATCTAACCCCGTGCTGTACCTGTCCAGGGAGTGTTTGATGGGGACAGTGTAGAGGGAGCTTTACTCTGTATCTTACCCTGTGCTGTACCTGTCCTGAGAGTGTTTGATGGGGACAGTGTAGGGGAAGATTTACTCTGTATCTGACTCCGTGCTGTACCTGTCCTGGGAGTGTTTGATGGGGACAGTGTAGAGGGAGCTTTACTCTGTATCTAACCCCGTGCTGTACCTGTCCTGGGAGTGTTTGATGGGGACAGTGTAGAGGGAGCTTTACTCTGTATCTAACCCCGTGCTGTACCTGTCCTGGGAGTGTTTGATGGGGACGGTGTAGAGGGAGCTTTACTCTGTATCTAACCCCTTGCTGTACCTGTCCTGGGAGTGTTTGATGGAGACAGTGTAGAGGGAGCTTTACTCTGTATCTAACCCCGTGCTGTACCTGTCCTGGGAGTGTTTGATGGGGACAGTGTAGAGGGAGCTTTACTCTGTATCTAACCCCATGCTGTACCTGTCCTGGGAGTGTTTGATGGGGACAGTGTAGAAGGAGCTTTACTCTGTATCTAACCCCGTGCTGTACCTGTCCAGGGAGTGTTTGATGGGGACGGTGTAGAGGGAGCTTTACTCTGTTTCTAACCCCGTGCTGTACCTGTCCTGGGAGAGTTTGTTGGGGACAGTGTAGAAGGAGCTTTACTCTGTATCTAACCCCGTGCTGTACCTGTCCAGGGAGTGTTTGATGGGGACGGTGTAGAGGGAGCTTTACTCTGTATCTAACCCCGTGCTGTACCTGTCCTGGGAGTGTTTGATGGGGACAGTGTAGAGGGAGCTTTACTCTGTATCTAACCCCGTGCTGAACCTGTCCTGGGAGAGTTTGTTGGGGACAGTGTAGAGGGAGCTTTACTCTGTATCTAACCCCGTGCTGTACCTGTCCAGGGAGTGTTTGATGGGGACGGTGTAGAGGGAGCTTTACTCTGTATCTAACCCCGTGCTGTACCTGTCCTGGGAGTGTTTGATGGGGACAGTGTAGAGGGAGCTTTACTCTGTATCTAACCCCGTGCTGAACCTGTCCTGGGAGAGTTTGTTGGGGACAGTGTAGAGGGAGCTTTACTCTGTATCTAACCCCGTGCTGTACCTGTCCTGGGAGTGTTTGATGGGGACAGTGTAGAGGGAGCTTTACTCTGTATCTAACCCCGTGCTGTACCTGTCCTGGGAGTGTTTGATGGGGACAGTGTAGAGGGAGCTTTACTCTGTATCTAACTCCGTGCTGTACCTGTCCTGGGAGTGTTTGATGGGGACAGTGTAGAGGGAGCTTTACTCTGTATCTAACTCAGTGCTGTACCTGTCCTGGGAGTGTTTGATGGGGACAGTGTAGAGGGAGCTTTACTCTGTATCTAACCCCGTGCTGTACCTGTCCTGGGAGTGTTTGATGGGGACAGTGTAGAGGGAGCTTTACTCTGTATCTAACCCCGTGCTGTACCTGTCCTGGGAATGAGACACTGGTTCTAAGACAGACTGATAGCCGCCTCTGTTAAGTTCCAAGGAAAGATTTTATTTTTAAAAAAACATGAATTTTCACTGGGTAAATCAGTAAGCAATCTTATCATTCAAAAAGCACCTTTGCACTTTCCAATCTGCAGTGTTTTATCACTTAAACCGTTATCTATATAAACGGGCGGTCCTACAAACACACTGCTACAGCGGACACTACTTACTCTGTGTCAGTGTCACTCAGTTTGATTAGCACTCTGATCTCAAGGTCAAAACCTGTGGGTTTCACCCTCCCATCTGGGAGTTCACTGATACTGAAGGAATGCTGCATTGTCACAAGTGATCTTATCTGATGAAACAGAAAAGCAAAGCCTGCTCTGGTACACCAAGTAGATATGCTAAAGATCCCACAGAACTAGTGCGGTGTCATAGTCACATAACACAGAAGGAAGCTTTGTCAAATCTGGTGCAAGTTCTGGTGTCCGTTCCGGACATTGCCTTTTTCTGGAATCAATTGCCCTCTTAGACCAAGCAGCCCACCCACATCCACCTTCCTTATGCTCTAAACATGTCAGTGGGCCTCTTGTATCCTTCCCTCCCAGTCACACAATCCTTCTGTTTCACTCAAGCCTTTCAATTCTCTGCTTCTGTGGAACCCGCACCCCAGTGAGAGTCAGTGTGTGTGGAACCCGTACCCCAGTGAGAGTCAGTGTGTGTGGGACCCGTACCCCAGTGTGAGTCAGTGTGTGTGGGACCCGTACCCCAGTGAGAGTCAGTGTGTGTGGGTCCCGTATCCCAGTGAGAGAGTGTGTGTGTCGGACCTGTACCCCAGTGAGTGTCAGTGTGTGTGGGACTTTACCCCAGTGAGAGTCTGTGTGTGCGGGACCCATACCCCAGTGAGAGTCAGTGTGTGTGGCACCCGTACCCCAGTGAGAGTCAGTGTGTGGAACCCGTACCCCAGTGAGGGTCAGTGTGTGTGGGACCCGTACCCCAGTGAGAGTCAGTGGGTGTGGGACTTTACCCCAGTGAGAGTCAGTGTGTGTGGGACCCGTACCCCAGTGAGAGTCAGTGTGTGTGGAACCCGTACCCCAGTGAGAGTCAGTGTGTGTGGGACCCGTACCCCAGTGAGAGTCAGTGTGTGTGTGGGACCGATACCCCAGTGAGAGTCAGTGTGTGTGGGACCCGTACCCCAGTGAGAGTCAGTGTGTGGGACCCGTACCCCAGTGAGAGTCAGTGTGTGTGGGACCCGTACCCCAGTGAGAGTCAGTGTGTGTGGGACCCGTACCCCAGTGAGAGTCAGTGTGTGGGACCCGTACCCCAGTGAGAGTCAGTGTGTGTGGGACCCGTACCCCAGTGAGAGTCAGTGTGTGTGGGAACCGTACCCCAGTGAGAGTCAGTGTGTGTGGGACCCGTACCCCAGTGAGAGTCAGTGTGTGTGGGACCCGTACCCCAGTGAGAGTCAGTGTGTGTGTGGGACCCATTCCTAAGTGTGATTCAACAGCCTCAGGAGACAAGTTGGGCTCCTCAGTGTCGCCTGATGCAACAGGTACAACTTGGGAGAGTTGGTGTGAGCTGTTGTGCACCTAACAAACAGGATAGGCCGTTTATCTGCTTGGCTGTATTCGACAGTGACGTCCAATCCCGAAATCTGCTGATCTGTAAGCAGTTTCCAGCTACATCTGAAGAGAAATCCTTTATACAGGAAACCACCAGTGCAGGAAATAAATACCGTGAGTGAGCGTTCTGGGAAGCCATTTCTCAAGAATTACTCCCAACAACAACCCTTTGTGTCAATTGTTTGCGTGGGAGTAAATCAATGAAGAGGCAAATGTCCAAAATAAATGTGGTTTGCTGTCAGCAGTTGGACACAAGGTCAGTTAGGAATTCTGAAAACTATCAAGGCTGACGGGTTATGAACTTCCCCAACCCCCATCCTCTCCTGAGGATGCAGACCATCCAACAACACCTTGCATTTATATGACGCCTTCAACACAGTAAAACATCCCGCCAGAGTGATTATCCAAAACACTTAGACGCAGAGTCATCAGGGCATAATCGGACTCTCTTACCCCAACCTACACAAGACCAAGCAGAGCAGAAAAGCAGCCCTTTCTGCATTCGCAAGTGTGTGCTAGGACATTTTGGAGCATGAGGGGAGGAGGCAGCAGCATTCCCAGAGCTCCGATCTTTAATAATCCTTCCCTCTCCTTTCAACTTGAACTGAAAATTAGCTGCAATCAGGGGCCTCGGGTCAAACTGGACAAACAGATTAATACTGGACTCATGTCAAGAAACTCTTTTTCTCATGTTAATCAACATGAGGTTTGATCGAGGTATTCCAAATTATGAGGGGTCTGGACAGAGGTGGACAGGCAGAAACCGCTCCCACTGGTTGGAGGATCAAGAACGAACAGACACAGGTTTAAGGTATTCGGCAAAAGGTGGTTCTTTCCTTCGCCTCCCTCACCCGCTTCACCCCAGCTGAGGTTGACTGTTGCCAAAGATCAGCAAACAGTGAACAGACTGGGATCAGAACCAGAAACCGTGATGGTCAGCGTCAACTGGTGCCTTTAATGAACTGAGCTAAGTGGGGGGTGGGAGAGAAGAGAGCGAGGGAGGAAGAGTTGGTCATTTTTAACTGGCTGCCATGGCACAAGTCCTGGCCTCATGGAGATGATTGGCTAATGCCTCTGTCAATCAGGCCTGGAGGCCACACTATTGGAAGTGATTGATTTTACGCATGGGATTTGGATCACCTACTGCCTTTTCCTGGGAACATTATCCTGCTTTTAATGGGGGTGGGGGGGACTTTGCTGTAGTTTCAGTCATGAGCATCTGCTTGCTGTAATTCACAGAGGCTGCGTTTAAATATAGACTCTGTTTGCTGCCAATTTCAGTCTCATCTCCAATCCACTGGCTGACCCAGTGGTGTCGATACTCCCTCCGTTCTTAACTGGAGTTGGAGGGAGAGCTGGGTTTAAGGGTCAATGTCCACTCCCAGCGTTAGCAGGTCCCACCTGGGCTCAGACCACGTCTGCGTTTATCGAGGCTGCGCTGCTGGGCTCGGTCGGAAGGCACAGCGCCTGCAGCCCCGACCCATTAGGGACAGACATGGGCCTGCGCTCCTCCCCCTCCTCCTCCTCCTCCTCCTCCTCTTCCTCTTCCTCCTCCTCCCCCTCCCCCTCCCTCCGGGGCTACCTGGTAGGCGGGAGACAGGAACAGGACAAGGCACCGGGGAGGGCAAAGAGAACCAGGCTGCCAAGGAGGAGGAAGGTTCCGGCCACCACAAAGGAAGCCGTGTAATTCCCGGTCGCATCGCGCAGCCAGCCTGGAAGAGAAGAGGGCGCAAGGTTAGGTCAGCACATGTCGGCCTCAAACAGCAGCTCGAAAAAAAGGCTGGGACCAGTCAACACAGAGACAAAGAGGTTCAGCTGCCAGTCTCTCAGTGTCAGCCATGGCTCAGCGGGTGGCACGCTCGCCCTCGGAGTCAGAAGGTCGTGGGTTCAGGTCTCGCGGAGTCACACGGTGCAGAAGAGGCCCTTCGGCCCATCGAGTATGCACCGACACGTGAGAAAAACACCTGACCTACCTCCCTAACCCCATTTACCAGCACTTGGCCCCATAGCCTTGAATGTTATGACGTGCCCAGTACTCATCCAGGTACTTTTTAAAGGATGTGAGGCTAACCCGCCTCCACCACCCTCCCAGGCAGCGCATTCCAGACCCTCACCACCCTCTGGGTAAAAAAAAAAGTATTTCCTCACATCCCCCCCTAAACCTCCTGTCCCTCACCTTGAACTTGTGTCCCCCCGTGACTGACCCTTCAACTAAGTCTCACCGAGACCCGTGATACAGAATCTCAGCTGACGCTGCGCGGGCAGTACTGAGGGGGTGCTGCACTGTCAGGGGTGTCATCTGTCAGATGAGGCTGTAAACTGAGGCCCTGCCCTGCTCTCTCGGGCGGATGCAGCATAGAACAGCACCTGCAACACTGCAGCATGCCCTGGGCACTGCCCCTCCCGTGTGGCACACCCTGGGCACTGCCCCTCCCGTGTGGCACACCCTGGGCACTGCCCCTCCCGTGTGGCACACCCTGGGCACTGCCCCTCCCGTGTGGCACACCCTGGGCACTGCCCCTCCCGTGTGGCACACCCTGGGCACTGCCCCTCCCGTGTGGCACACCCTGGGCACTGCCCCTCCCGTGTGGCACACCCTGGGCACTGCCCCTCCCGTGTGGCACACCCTGGGCACTGCCCCTCCCGTGTGGCACACCCTGGGCACTGCCCCTCCCGTGTGGCACACCCTGGGCACTGCCCCTCCCGTGTGGCACACCCTGGGCACTGCCCCTCCCGTGTGGCACACCCTGGGCACTGCCCCTCCCGTGTGGCACACCCTGGGCACTGCCCCTCCCGTGTGGCACACCCTGGGCACTGCCCCTCCCGTGTGGCACACCCTGGGCACTGCCCCTCCCACCATGCCTGTTGTGCTGTTCGATTTGTTTGTGGCTGGTCTGTATCTCATCTTCAGGGGTTCAGCTCCTCTCTCGCACCTCTTCAATGTGTGGGCCCATTCAGTGAGTGCAGACAGGCTAATTGTCTCAACATGAGAAAACCCAGCCCGTCCTATCCTCACCCGGCAGCCACACACCCAGGAGCAGCTGTGCTCCATCTTCCCATAGTCCCTGTATCCCAGGGTCAATGGTAGCGTTCCGGCCTAGTTAAACTAACCCAGACCCACCCAGGGATAGGGGCCTAGAGCTCCCTCAGCTGCCAGCAGCCTCGTTTTAACAAAGACCAGAGAACTTACATATCCTTTTTTTAAAAATTGTTTTTTATTATTGTTTTCACATTCTCAGTTTCGGTTAAGATGCAGCAACAAATGGGCAACAAGGCTTTTCGGGAGAGGTCGGGAGCGTGGGGTTCCTGAGAGATTGCACGGAGGGAGCCATCGGGAGACCCCCTTCCCAAATTAGCGTCGTCTCCCACTCGCGCCCCCTCCCCTAGTTACAGTTCAACCCGGCTCCCAAGGCACAAAACTGGCACAAGTCTGGGAGAGAGAGAGAGGGACCAGAGGCAGTGAGAACTGGAATACTGACTGGACATCCAATCAGATAGACCTCCAACTCCGGCCATTCCACCCTCTCCAGATGCCCCAAATTCACATTTCATCGGGTCGCGCAAACCAGCGGGTGACAATGTCAAAGAAATAAAGAAAGAGAGAAAATGAAAATGGAAGGAGGGAATTGCATCATGACTGAATCCCAGCTATTTCTCAGTTCCGCAATGATTCTAGCAGTTGGTGGGGTTCTGGGCGTTAGATTTCCTAACGTCGGCAGCATCGATTATCACCTTCGTTCTGGAGCCTCTGGAGAGCTTGGGGCTGGATGGCGGGGGGGCGCTGGTGCTTAGTGATAATGGGCTGGCTCATTCTGCTCCTCTGGGTTTGCGGCCATGGAGGTGGGAAAAGATTGTGGCTGAGTTGCAGCTTCTTTATAGGCAGAGAGGCAACAGGGCCCAGTCTTGTAGGGGAGCGGGGGGAGAGAGGCGGTTGCTTTATCACACGGCTCAAAGACACCCTACAAACTTCGCTGCCTCAAGGGCTGCTGCTCCTCTCCCATAGTGTGGGCTGTGTTGAGGAGGGAGGGGGGGTCCATGTGCGGGAAGGGGTGGAACTTGGGGGTCTTCTGGGCAATAGGGCTGGGCTGTACCGCGAGCTGTCCAAAACAAAATGGACCTCGAGAAGGGAGCACACCCGGGCTGCGGGGGTCTCCCGTTTCCACTCCCATTGCAACAGTCCCACAAAACCCCCACTTTGAGGGGTCCCAGTTACTGGCATCAGTGACCACGTGGGGTATGTCTGCTCCAGAGGCAGCCCCAAGCTGGGCAGGACAGTTGTAAAGCCCTCCCCGCTGCTGCAGGGAGCTTCACCCGCACCCCGGCCCTCACCACCCACCTCCATTTTCACCCCTTCCTCACATGGGAGGTCCCTGCCCACCCCCCCGGGCATCACATCCACTCACACTGAACCCGCCAAAGGCGAGCGGCAATAGGCTATTCCACAACAGCAACCGCCACACCCGTTCTCACCTTCTCCCCACAGCCCATACGCGCACACAGGCTGTCTAGCGGAGAGGGGGGGGCCGGGCTGTGGGGGCGGGGGGAGTGCTGGGTCACTGGGCAGGTGGTTCTTTTCTTCGCCTCCCACACCCGCTTCACCCCAACTGAGGGGCGCTGAGGTTGACTGTTGCCAAAGATCAGCAGTGAACAGACTGGGATCAGAACCAGAAACCGTGATGGTCAGCGTCAACTGGTGCCTTTAATGAACTGAGCTAAGGGGGAGGTGGGAGAGAAGAGAGCGAGGGAGGAAGAGTTGGTCATTTTTAACTGGCTGCCATGGCACAAGTCTTGGCCTAATGGAGATGATTGGCTAATGCCTCTGTCAATCAGGCCTGGAGGCCACACTATTGGAAGTGATTGATTTAACGCCTGTGATTTGGATCATGTAACTATTCTCCACCTACTGCCTTTTCCTGGGGACATTATCCTGCTTTTAATCGGGGTGGGGGGGACTTTGCTGTAGTTTCAGTCATGAGCATCTGCTTGCTGTAATTCACAGAGGCTGCGTTTAAATATAGACTCTGTTTGCTGCCAATTTCAGTCTCATCTCCAATCCACTGGCTGACCCAGTGGTGTCGATACTCCCTCCGTTCTTAACTGGAGTTGGAGAGAGAGCTGGGTTTAAGGGTCAATGTCCACTCCCAGCGTTAGCAGGTCCCACCTGGGCTCAGACCACGTCTGCGTTTATCGAGGCTGCGCTGCTGGGCTCAGTCGGAAGGCACAGCGCCTGCAGCCCCGACCCATTAGGGACAGACATGGGCCTGCGCTCCTCCCCCTCCTCCTCCTCCTCCTCCTCCTCCTCTTCCTCCTCCTCCCTCCGGGGCTGCCTGGCAGGCGGGAGACAGGAACAGGACAAGGCACCGGGGAGGGCAAAGAGAACCAGGCTGCCAAGAAGGAGGAAGATTCCGGCCACCACAAAGGAAGCCGTGTAATTCCCGGTCGCATCGCGCAGCCAGCCTGGAAGAGAAGAGGGCGCAAGGTTAGGTCAGCACATGTCGGCCTCAAACAGCAGCTCGAAAAAAAGGCTGCGACCAGTCAACACAGAAACAAAGATCTGTCTAATCTAACCTGTCTCTCTCTGAACTTGCTGCACTCCGTTCTCTCAGGTTCAACCCCAACATTGTCATCAAACCCGCTGACAAGGGTGGTACTGTTGTTGTCTGGCGCACTGACCTCGACCTCGCGGAGGCTGAGCGTCAACTCACAGACACTTCCTCCTACCTCCCCCTGGACCACGACCCCACCACTGAACATCAAGCCATTGTTTCCAGGACTGTCACTGACCTCATCTCCTCTGGAGATCTTCCTTCCACAGCTTCCAACCTGATAGTCGCCCAACCTCGGACGGCCCGCTTCTACCTCCTACCCAAAATCCACAAACAGGACTGTCCCGGCAGACCGATCGTGTCAGCCTGTTCCTGCCCCACGGAACTCATTTCTCGCTATCTTGACTCCCTTCTCTCTCCCCTTGTCCAGTCCCTTCCCACCTACATCCATGATTCCTCTGACACCTTAGGTCACATCAACAATTTCCAGTTCCCTGGCCCCAACCGCCTCCTCTTCACCATGGACGTCCAATCCCTCTACACCTCCATCCCCCACCAGGATGGTCTGAGGGCCCTTAGCTTCTTCCTTGAACAGAGGCCCGAACAATCCCCATCCACCACTACTCTCCTCCGTCTGGCTGAACTTGTTCTCACACTGAACAATTTCTCCTTTAACTCCTCTCACTTCCTCCAAATAAAAGGTGTGGCTATGGGTACCCGCATGGGCCCCAGCTATGCCTGTCTCTTTATGGGGTATGTGGAACATTCCTTGTTCCAGTCCTACTCCGGCCCCCTCCCACAACTCTTTCTCCGGTACATCGATGATTGCTTCATGCTCTCGTCGGGACCTGGAAAAATTTATTAATTTTGCTTCCAATCTCCACCCCTCCATCATTTTCACATGGTCCATCTCTGACACTTCCCTTCCCTTCCTTGACCACTCTGTCTCAATTTCTGATGATAGACTGTCCACCAATATCCATTACAAGCCTACCAACTCCCAGAGCTACCTCGACTACAGCTCCTCACACCCCGCCTCCTGTAAGGACTCCATCCCATTCTCTCAGTTCCTTCGCCTCCGTCGCATCTGTTCTGATGACGCTACCTTCAAAAACATTTCCCCTGACATGTCCTCCTTCTTCCTTAACCGAGGTTTTCCACCCACGGTGGTTGACAGGGCCCTCAACCGTGTCCGGCCCATCTCCCGCGCATCCGCCCTCACGCCTTCTCCTCCCTCCCAGAAACATGATAGGGTCCCCCTTGTCCTCACTTATCACCCCACCAGCCTCCGCATTCAAAGGATCATCCTCCGCCAACTCCAGCATGATGCCACCACCAAACACATCTTCCCTTCACCCCCCCCGGCGGCATTCCGTAGAGATCGTTCCCTCCAGGACACCCTGGTCCACTCCTCCATCACCCCCTACTCCTCAACCCCCACCTATGGCACCTCCCCATGCCCACGCAGAAGATGTAACACCTGCCCCTTCACTTCCTCTCTCCTCACCGTCCAAGGGCCCAAACACTCCTTTCAAGTGAAGCAGCATTTCACTTGCATTTCCCCTAACTTAGTCTACTGCATTCGTTGCTCCCAATGCGGTCTCCTCTACATTGGAGAGACCAAACGCAAACTGGGTGACCGCTTTGCAGAACACCTGCGGTCTGTCCGCAAGAAAGACCCAAACCTCCCTGTCGCTTGCCATTTTAACACTCCACCCTGCTCTCTTGCCCACATGTCTGTCCTTGGCTTGCTGCATTGTTCCAGTGAAGCCCAACGCAAACTGGAGGAACAGCACCTCATCTTCCGACTAGGCACTTTACAGCCTTCCGGGCTGAATATTGAATTCAACAACTTTAGATCTTAAACTCCCTCCCCCCATCCCCACCCCGTTTCTTCCCCCCCCCCTTTTGTTTTTTTCAATAATTTATATAGATTTTTCTTTTCCCACCTATTTCCATTATTTTTAAATCTACAACTAATACCTGGTCAGTCTTTCCACCCCACCCCCACTAGAGCTGTACCTTGTGTGTCCTGCCATCCATTCTTAATTAGCACATTCTCTTAGATAATATCACCACCTTCAACACCTCTTTGATCCTTTTGTCTGTGACATATTTTGATTATCTGCTCCTATCACTGCTTGCTTGTCCCCACAACCACCCCACCCTCAACTTCTCTCCCCCCGCCCTGCCCCCCACCTTAAACCAGCTTATATTTCACCCCTCTCCTAACTATACTCAGTTCTGTTGAAGGGTCGTGAGGACTCGAAACGTCGACTCGTTTCTTCTCCGCCGATGCTGCCAGACCTGCTGAGTTTTTCCAGGTAATTCTGTTTTTGTTACAGAGACAAAGAGGTTCAGCTACCAGTCTCTCAGTGCCAGCCATGGCTCAGCGGGTGGCATGCTCGCCCTCGGAGTCAGAAGGTCATGGGTTCAAGTCTCGCAGAATCACACAGTGCAGAAGAGGCCCTTCGGCCCATCGAGTCTGCACCGACACATGAGAAACACCTGACCTACCTCCCTAATCCCATTTACCAGCACTTGGCCCCATAGCCTTGAATGTTATGACGTGCCCAGTGCTCACCCAGGTGCTTTTTAAAGGATGTGAGGCTAACCCACCTCCCTCCCAGGCAGCGCATTCCAGACCCTCACCACCCTCTGGGTAAAAAAAAGTTTTTCCTCACATCCCCCCCCTAAACCTCCTGCCCCTCACCTTGAACTTATGCCCCCCTCGTGACTGACCCTTCAACTAAGTCTCACTGAGACCCGAGGTACATAATCTCAGCTGACACTGCGCGGGCAGTACTGAGGGGGTGCTGCACTGTCAGGGGTGTTATCTGTCAGAGGAGGCTGTAAACTGAGGCCCTGTCCTGCTCTCTCGAGCGGGTGCAGCACATCCCACAGCCACAACGGGATGCAGGGGTGGGGCGGGGTGGGGGGGGTAGAGAGCGGGAGGTCTTCCCGATGTCCTGGCCAATATTTATCCTTCAAGGTCCACCACAATTTCTGGTCACTGCTGTTTGTGGGAAGCTGTGGGAGGCGCTATGTAGGCCTTTGAGAGTATTTGTTTTTTAAAAACGGTGAGAGGCAAGAAATTCTAGAGGATCGAGGAGGTTTGGCAGCCCGCCCACACAGATCTTATAAAGTGAGTGAACAAAACAACTATAAAGGCTAAAGGGATGTGGGCTTTTATATGGAGGGGGCCGGGGGGGGGGGAAGAAGTGACACTTCAGTTGTACAGAGCCTCAGTCAGACACTGTCAGGAGTAACTGGGCTCGGTTCCAGGCCCCACACCTCAGGAGGGAGGTACTGGCCCTGCAGGGAAGGATGCAGCACCTATTCACCAGGAGACTCAGCCACAGGAGGAGGCCATTCAGCCCCTCCAGCCTGTTCCGCTATTCCACAACATCGTGGCTGATCTGTATCCTGGCTCCAACTATCTGGCCCTGTAACCTTTAGTATCCTGACCAGACAAAACTCCTGTACCTCGCGCCTCAGGAAATGCAGAACCGTGGGAGGGGGGAGAGAGGGGCAGTTTTTGTTTTACCTGATATGGGTGCGCCCACCAGTCCACCTACGCTCTCCAGCATCTGCAGCAGCCCCAACGCTCCGTAAATCCTCCCGATCCCGACGATTTCGGGCAGCAAGGAGAACACCACGGGGGTCAAGGCGCCTGCGCAGAAGCCATAAGCCACGTTGACGGACATCAGCACGGGGTAGGTGCGGCCGAAGGGGATGGCGATGAGACTGAGGCCCGTCAGCAGGGTCCACAGTATCAGGATGTGCACCAGGCGCATTCTGCGCAGGTCGGAGAACCAGCCGGACAGGAGGCGGCCGATCAGGTCCATCACCCCGGCCACCGACATCAGGAACGCGGCCTCGTATTCGTCGAAGCCAATGGAGCGGGCGTGGGCCACAAAGTGGACGTAAGGCACAAAGTAGCCGGTGTTGATCAAGGTGATGGACAGCACCAAGGTCAGGAAGGGCCAGTGCTGGAGCAGGGTCAGGTCCAGCAGGTCGAAGATCATGCCCCCGGCGCCACGGCAACAGGCCGGGTCCCCGGCGGGTTCCGCCGCGCACACCAGGTCCTCCTTCAGGGTCAGGGGTCGGATCAGCGCGCCGCAGACCATGAGGTTGAACATCAGTCCCGCGATGATCAGCAGCGCCCCTCTCCACGTGTACTCATCGATCAGGTACTGGAAGAGAGGGGAGAACACAAAGGAGCCAATGCCGACCCCAGTGAACGCCATCCCCATTGCCAGAGTCCGTCTCTTGTTGAAGTACCGACTGACAGCAGCAACCGACGGGGTGAAGACTAACGCCCAGCCAAACCCTGCCAAACAACAGGAGGAGACAAGGTGTACAAGCGGACAGTTCAACAACAACAGCTTACATTTGTGCAGCACCTTTTCACATAATGAAACGTCCCCAGGGGCTGCGCAGCAGCTTTTATAAAATCAAGTGCGATATCGGGTCACACAAGGAGGTATTAGGTCAGGTGACCAAAAGGCTTGGTCAAAGAGGTGGGCTTTGAGGTAATGTCTTCAAGGAGGAAAGTGAGGTCGGGAGGGGTAGGGAAGGGTAAGGAGGGAATTCCAGAGCTCGGGAACCCAGGCAGCGGAAGGCGCAGCCCCAGCCCCTCCTCATCTTCCCACCCTGCACTTCTCCATGGTGGAGGGATTAAAATTGGAGATAGGGAGGCTTGTAGGGGCTGGAGGAGGTTACAGAGATAGGGAGGGTTGTAGGGGCTGGAGGAGGTTACAGAGATAGGGAGGGTTGTTGGGGCTGGAGGAGGTTACAGAGATAGGGAGGGTTGTAGGGGCTGGAGGAGGTTACAGAGATAGGGAGGGTTGTTGGGACTGGAGGAGGTTACAGAGATAGGGAGGGGTGTAGGGGCTGGAGGAGGTTACAGAGATAGGGAGGGTTGTTGGGACTGGAAGAGGTTACAGATGCTGAACCATCACTCAGTGGATATTCCACTCCAGAAACTGCAGCATTTCCTTCTCTTAAAAGGACATTAGTGAACCAGGCGGGTTTTTTTTACAACAATCGATGATAGTCACCATGAGACTAGCTTTAAATTCCACCAGCTGCCGTGGTGGGATTTGAGCCTATGTCCCCAGGGCATTGACCTGGGCCCCTGGGTTACTAGCCCCGTGACGTTACCACCGTCTCCCCACTGTGGGTGGGAAAGATCTCACAGCACTAATTTAAGAGACAAGAAAAATTTCCCCTGGGGTGCTGACTAATATTAATCCATCAGTGTATTAAAAACATTATCTGGGCGTTATGTCATTGCTGTTTGGCTGCATATTGGCTGAAGCCTTTCCCCCATTACAACATTTAAAAAGCAATTATGTGTCCGCAAACAGCCTTGAGATGCCTGGATGCTGTGAACGATATTATATAAAGTAAATACGGAAAGTACAGAGGAGAACTGAAAGAGGAAGCGAGAGGAAAGGAGAGTTTCTCAGCAAAGATTAGGAGCTATACCGTAGAAAGAACGCTAACCCTGTTAAGAGTAAAAGGATAGTCAAATGAAGGAGAAACAAAATTTGCTGGAAAAACTCAGCAGGTCTGACAGCATCTGCGGAGAGGAAGACAGAGTTAACGTTTCGAGTCCGTGTGACTCTTCAGAACAGAAATAGAAATGTGGTGAAATAGAAGCTGTTTGAGGGGGTGGGACAGGAGAATGAAGGGTTGAGTTGGATTGATCGGGGAACATAGAGGAAATCTCCTTGTGGAGCTTGAAAGCATGGCGCTGAATGAGTACCTTTTTTTTATTCATTCATGGGATGTGGGCTTCGCTGGCTGGGCCAGCATTTATTGCCCATCCCTAGTTGCCCCTTGTGAAGGTGGTGGTGAGCTGCCTTCTTGAGCCGCTGCAGTCCATGTGGTGTAGGTACACCCACAGTGCTGTTAGGGAGGGAGTTCCAGGATTTTGACCCGGCGACAGTGAAGGAACGGCCGATATATTTCCAAGTCAGGATGGTGAGTGATTTGGAGGGGAACTTCCAGGTGGTGGTGTTCCCATGTGTCTGCTGCCCTTGTCCTTCTAGATGGTAGTGGTCATGGGTTTGGAAGGTGCTGTCTAAGGAGCCTTGGTGAATTCCTGCAGTGCATCTTGTAGATGGTACACTCTGCTGCTACTGTGCGTCAGTGGTGGAGGGAGTGAATGTTTGTGGATGGGGTGCCAATCAAGCCGGCTGCTTTGTCCTGGACGGTATCAAGATTCTTGAGTGTTGTGGGAGCTGCACTCATCCAGGCAAGTAGGGAGTATTTCATCACACTCCTGTCTTGTGCCTTGTAGATGGTGGGCAGGCTTTGGGGAGTCCGGAGGTGAGTTACTCATCACACGATTCCTAGCCCCTGACCTGCTCCTGTAGCCACAGTATTTATATGGCTAGTCCAGTACATTTTCTGGTCAATGGTAACCCCCAGGACATTGATAGTGGGGGATTCAGTGATGGTAATGCCATTGAACATCAAGGGGCGATGGTTGGATTCTCTCTTGTTGGAGATGGTCATTGTCTGGCACTTGTGTGGCGCGAATGTTACTTGCCACTTGTCAGCCCAAGCCTGGATATTGTCCAGGTCTCGCTGCATTTGGACGTGGACAGCTTCAGTATCTGAGGAGTCGTGAACAGTGCTGAACATTGTGAACTGTGAACTTGCCTTTGGGAAAGAGGATGCTGCAAGGACTCAGTGAAGTGGGAGGTGGTAGAGAAATTGGACAGGGTTAAGGGTAGGTACTTAAAAGTTGGCAACGCTGAAAAGAAAATCCCCTCGTCTGGGTAGGATGCGTCTGGAGTTTTCTGTGGGAAGTAAGCAGGTTTGGAAAAAGGGATGCAGTGGTTTTTTGCCGAGGTTCATCTCGAGCAGCTCAGCGACGCAGGACTCTGTGCTCTACGGGACACACACCGAGACAAACATCAACTGCTGCTGGAGGACCATCAGATCTGTGAAAGACGCCCCGAAACTTGGCCTTCCGATGCAAAGAGCTGCTGGCAACCGAGCGTTGCAGCCTGGCACATTCCAAGGTGCAGGAAAACACACCGGAGGACGTACTAAAGCTTGGGGCAGCTGCCGTGAGACTCAGCGGAGGAAGGCAATGGCCTAAGGCATTTCCGCCACACTGTACAGTGAGGGGCTGGAACCTATGTAAAACACCATGGGCTGTTTTGTACCAGGGAACGATTTGACATGAAATGTAAACATACACTGTAACCTGTCACAGATATAGGAGGCACCTGATATACACAACTGAAAGAAATGGATCTGCACTGCGCTTGGCGAATTGTCAAATTCGAACTATTATGCAATGTGCTTCTAGAAATTTTGGGAATGAAGAGAAAAAGTAAGGGCTCCAGTCACAACCTTTCTATTCTCCTCAGATATAGAGGTGGCATCAGAGAACTACAGTAAATGTCATATCCCAGCTCGTAAAAGAAAACAAGGAACAAACCAGCAACTAAAGGCCAGCTGGCTTCATGTTGGCAGTGGGGAACCTTACAGAGACAAAACTGATTTTCACTAGGAAAGACAAGGGTTGATAAGCAATGGTTATCACTGATTTGTTGCTTGATGAAGTAGTAGAGAGGGTTGATGAGGGTAGCGCAACCGATGGGCACATTGACTTTCAAAAGGCTTTTTTAAAATGTTTTATTCGTGGGACATGTGGGTCACCGGCATTTATTGCCCAGCCATAATTGCCCTTGTTCAGAGGGCATTTAACAGTCAAACACATTCGCGTGTAGGCCCAGACCAGGTAAGGACGGCGGATTTCTTTCCCTAAAGGGGCATTAGTGAACCAGATGGGGTTTTTAAACAACATTGGGCAATGGTTCCATGGGTCATCATCAGACTTTGAATCCCAGGTTTTTGTTCAACTCAAATTCCACCATCTCCCAGGGCAGGATCCAAACCTGGGTCCCCAGAGCATTACTCTGAGTTTCTGGATTACTAGTCCAGCAACAATACCGCTACGCCATCGCCTCCCCATTTAATAAAAAGGACCACTTCGTAGCCTGGTTAACAAAATGAAATAAAAGGGGCAGCAGAAGCAAGGATACAAAACTGGCTAAGGGACAGAGAGTGGTGAGGAGCAGCTGTGTTGCAGACTGGACACAAGTATGCAGTGGTTTGGGACAACTATTTTTTCATATATATTAATGACCAGGGCTTGGGTAGACAGGGCATAATATCAACATTTTGCAGATGATATAAACCTCGGCAATGCAGTAAACACCGAGGAGGATGGTGATAGATTTCAGGAGGACAAAGGCGGACCAGCGAACTGGGCAGACACGTGCCAGACAAAATTTAATGCAGGGGGTCTTTAAATGTTAGCCTATCATAAAATAAAACAGGGCAGAGAGGGTGACAGAAGTAGAATTGCTCAAGTTTCGGATAAAAGTTCCATGTATTGGAAGCACCAACTTTTTATTCGAACCTGCGCTAAATTTTCGTCCGACGTTTTCTGCTCCTCCCACCCCCTCGACATCTCACCCTCATCCTTCTGTTCTTTTCTCCATCATGTGGTTCGTCCAGCCTCCCCTGAAGTGTATCTACACAGTTCACCTCAACCACTCCCTGTGGTAACGAGTTCCACATTCTCCCTGCTCTCTGGGTTACAGGTTTAGCAGCTGAGCTGAAACATTGTGATCTTTCGCAGATCCCCGCTGGCCCCTAATACAACACCACTTCAGTATTTCATAAACCGTCACTAAACGTTGGCCGTTCTTGTGGTCGGGTGGCTTAAGACCTGAAAGGTTGTAACTGTCAGGAAAGATTGAAGAGACTGAGGCCCTTTCCTTGAGAAAAGGGAAGGCTGAGAGGTGACCCGATAGAAAGATGGTGATTGGGTAGGTGTAGCAAACATTTTTCTACTTGTGGGGGAGACCCAGTACCAGGGGCCACAAATATGAGGCCGTCACTGATACATCCAATGGGGAATTCAGGAGAAACGTCTTTACCCAGAGGGTGGGGGGAGAATGTGGAACTCGCTCCCACAGGGAGTGGTTGAGGTGAATGGTGCAGAGACGTTTAAGGGGAAGCTGGGCGAGCCACATGAGGGAGAAAGGGGTAGAAGGATATGCCGATAGGGTGAGATTAGAGGGGGGTGGGAGGAGGTTTGTGTGGAACATTGACACCAGCACAGAGCAGACGGGCTGAATGGCCCATTTCTGTGCTGCAAATACCTCGAGACATGTTACCAGATTCCAGGAGCTATACAAATGCCAAGAGTTCATCAACTCTTAATTGGGTCTCCATGGTTACAATGGGGGAGCTGGAATGGAGGCATTATTAAAGGGCATGGCAGAGTAGTGGTTCTTTTACTGGTACTAATAATTCAGAGCCCTGGACTAAAAATCCACAGGATATTACCTCCGTGACAGATCTGAGAATTTAACTTCAGTTTAAAATACGGAGAAATGAAATTACAAATGGGTGTTTGTAAAACGAGCATTAAGCTTGTGGATTGTCGGGGCTGCTTCAGTAATGTCTTTAAGGAAGGAAATCTGTCACACTGCCCTCCCCGGTCTAGACTACGTAGGACTCCTGTCCCGCACCATATGGCTGTCTACGATATCCCCTCTAATTTTTCCCTGTTGATGCGCTGCGCGTTCTGGATGGCCACACAGTCTAGAGGGAACGCTGGCTGCCTCTCGATGCCCCCTCTATGGATGGATGGGCAGTAGCCCAGTCCATGCCGCCAACGTCCTGCAAATGAAACGACTCACGGCCCCACCTTACCCTCACCTAGAGGCACAGGACAACAGGGCACAGAGACTGCAGCCTCATCACCCAGCCCACACCAGAACTCTTTCTGGATACGGGCAGGGAAATGGGACAGGCATTGACAGTTCCGAGTGAAGAGCTTGCATCAGCACAATGGGCCGAATGGCCTCCCTTCTGCACCGCGATTTCTATGAGGCCATACTGTTTCAGAAGCTTCGCTGGGTGGTATCTTTCCGCCTGAGCAGGATGGGCCAGTGCTCAGTGGCCAAGTGCCTATCCACACAACATCTGCTACCAATCGCCCCCTATCTATGCCACTTACACAATCACCTTCCCGTTAGTACCCTTCAGCCACTTCCAACCTCACCTGAGAGAAGTCCAATAGACAGGTAGAGATGAGTCAGGTTTGTAGCTAAACATGCAAACATCAGCCCCAAACTGGCAAGAAATGCGCCCAACATCACCACAGGGCGAGCTCCAAAATAGTTGCTCAGAGCACTGGCTATGGGACCTGAAGGAAAAAAGGCAAAAGTTATTTCTCAGACAGTTCACTGTCTCCAGCAGCATAAATCCAGTATCAATGTTTCAATCATCAAATTCACGAGTAGCCCTTACCCTGCTGAATAAACAGTTACTCTGTACAGTTACAGTGCGTAATCCTTACCCTGCTGAATAAACAGTGACTCTGTACAGTTACAGTGCGTAATCCTTACCCTGCTGAATAAACAGTGACTCTGTACAGTTACAGTGCGTAATCCTTACCCTGCTGAATAAACAGTGACTCTGTACAGTTACAGTGCGTAATCCTTACCCTGCTGAATAAACAGTGACTGTACAGTTACAGTGCGTAATCCTTACCCTGCTGAATAAACAGTGACTCTGTACAGTTACACAGTGAATAATCCTTATACTGCTAAATTAACAGTGACAGTACAGTTACACAGTGAATAACCCTAACCCTGAATTAACAGTGACTATACAGTTACACAGTGAATAACCCTAACCCTGAATTAACAGTGACTGTACAGTTACACAGTGAATAACCCTAACCCTGAATTAACAGTGACTGTACAGTTACACAGTGAATAACCCTAACCCTGCTGAATTAACAGTAACTGTACAGTTACACAGTGAATAACCCTAACCCTGCTGAATTAACAGTGACTGTACAGTTACACAATGAATAACCCTAACCCTGCTGAATAAACAGTGACTGTACAGTTACACAGTGAATAACCCTAACCCTGAATTAACAGTGACTGTACAGTTACACAGTGAATAACCCTAACCCTGCTGAATTAACAGTGACTGTACAGTTACACAATGAATAACCCTAACCCTGCTGAATTAACAGTGACTGTACAGTTACACAGTGTATAATCCTTACCCTGCTGAATTAACAGTGACTGTACAGGTATACAGTGTGTAATCCTTACCCTGCTGAATTAACAATGACTGTACAGGTATACAGTGTGTAATCCTTACCCTGCTAAATTAACAGTGACTGTACAGTAACACAGTGTATAATCCTTACCCTGCTGAATTAAGAGCAACTGTACAGTTACACAGTGAATGATCCTTACCCTGCTGGATAAACAGTGACTGTACAGGTATACAGTGTGTAATCCTTACCCTGCTGAATGAACAATGACTGTACAGGTATACAGTGTATAATCCTTACCCTGCTGAATGAACAATGACTGTGCAGGTATACAGTGTATAATCCTTACCCTGCTGAATTAACAGTGACTGTACAGTTACACAGTGTGTAATCCTTACCCTGCTGAATGAACAATGACTGTACAGTTACACAGTGTATAATCCTTACCCTGCTGAATTAACAGTGACTGTACAGGTATACAGTGTGTAATCCTTACCCTGCTGAATTAACAATGACTGTACAGGTATACAGTGTGTAATCCTTACCCTGCTGAATTAACAGTGACTGTACAGGTATACAGTGTGTAATCCTTACCCTGCTGAATTAACAGTGACTGTATAGTTACACCGTAAATAATCCTTACCCTGCTGAATTAACAGTGACTGTACAGGTATACAGTGTGTAATCCTTACCCTGCTGAATTAACAGTGACTGTACAATTACACAGTAAATAATCCTTACCCTGCTGAATTAACAGTGACTGTACAGTTACACAGTGTGTAATCCTTACCCTGCTGAATTAACAGTGACTGTACAGGTATACAGTGTGTAATCCTTACCCTGCTGAATTAACAGTGACTGTACAGTTACACAGTGTGTAATCCTTACCCTGCTGAATTAACAGTGACTGTACAGGTATACAGTGTGTAATCCTTACCCTGCTGAATTAACAGTGACTGTACAGGTATACAGTGTGTAATCCTTACCCTGCTGAATTAACAGTGACTGTGCAGGGACACACTGAGTGAGTCCCCCTAAACAAATTGCGTTCCACACTCCACAGCGCTTGTGAAAACAATGCTGTTGGCCAAAAGGAGGTTTAAACACCACGATTACCGCCCCCGGCATCCGGCACTCATCCTGGCCTTTGTTACTCACTGGAAAACTGCTGCACCGCCACAGCCATCGAGGTGATCCACGACACGGTGCTCGACACCTCCGAGAAATATTCCACGAACGGCACGAAGAACACGCCAAAGGAGCGGATGACTCCGAAAACCAGGGCCGACATGAGGAACGCAGCCAGCACAATCACCCATCCCCAGCCACCATCGGGTACCTTGGCAGGGCCCCGGGATGCCATGCCAGTGACCTTTTACCTGTGTCAGACAGAACGGGGTTGGGGGGGGGAAGGGGGCAAGAGTTCGGTGACAACTTAATTTTAACAGTAGCTTTAAACGACGGGAACCCTAAAATTAAACAACAAAAAAAAAATGGGCTCACATTCTAAAGCCCCTTTCACAATCTCAGGACCCCCATCCCCTCCCGGCCCCGGCAGCCAATGAATTAGGGGCAGGGGTTAGGCCGCTCGGCCCCTCGAGCCTGCCCTGCCCCTCGAAAAAAATCATGGCCGCCCTGATTTGTGGCCTCAACTCCATTTTCCTGCCTGTCCCTGATAACCTTTCACCTCCCCCCCTTGTTAATCGAGGGTCTACCTGGCTCCGCCCTACAGATCTTCGAAGGCTCTGCTCCCACCGCCTTCTGAGGAAGAGGTTCCTTCTGACCCTCTGAGAGAAAAAAATCTTCTCCTCATCTCTGTCTTAAATGAGCGACCCCCCCCCCCCACCCCACCACCCCACCCCACCCCACCACCCCACCCCACCCCACCCTCCTCTGGGTGTTCCACGCTTTGCCTCGCGTGTGGCGAGAGCGAGTGGGAAGAGGAGGGACCTTCTGAGGGTGATGGACCTCCCAGTGCGACGGAGGGATGCAGCTCCCCAGAGAGCAGGGGGTTTCGAATCTGTGTGGATTCTCAGTCAGTAATAACCCCCCCGCAACTACCCCACCCCCCCTCCCCATCCCCATCCCAGGATAGTGTCCCGTCCACATCAGCGCCCCCCCCAAAACTGCGGGACCCAACTTCGCCAATCAATGTGGTTTCCTGTACCTCCTTACTCTGTGAGACTCCAGCCGACTTACCCCCCACCCCTAGCCCACCCACCCACCCTCCGTGGGAGCCAAGACCTGAACTCTGCAACTCAGATAATCTGCTGTCACAGTCAGAACAGTATGTCTTGTTTCTAACCAGATAAGGTCCCAGCAGCTTGAGACTGTTACATCTATGGCTGGCCCCAGATAGAGACGCTGTGTTATCAGTCCAGCAGCAGTAACCCCTTCAAGTAATCGTCGGCAGGGCCACAGAGTTATGCATCGCAGGAGGCCATTCAGCCCTTCATGCCTGTACCTGAAGGAGCTATCCAATTATTCCCGCTGCTCTGCTTCCCCCCCCCTCCCCCATCACCCCTGCATATTTTTCCCCTTCAGGTATTTTTCCAATTCCCCTTTCGAAAGTTCCTATTGAATCTGCTTCCGCCGCCCTTTCAGGCAGCGCCTTCCAGATCACAACAACTCGCTGGGTGAAAAAAAAAACCTTCTCCTCATTCCCCACCTCGCCCCTGGCTCTTTTCCCGATTCTCTTCAATCTGTGTCCCTCTGATTACCGACCCTCCTGACACCAGAAACAGTTTCCCCTTATTGACTCTGTCCAAACGCCCTCATGATTTCGAACGCCTCGATTCCCTTAACCTTCTCTGCTCTAACCTCAGCTTCTGTGGTCTCCCCACATGAGTCTCCCGTCCCCGGATTACAGATTATTAATATTTAGCACGTGAAGGGCAAAGTGACAAGACCACCCTCGGTCCTCACATCCTGCCACAGGCAAGTCCTGGTGCCGCTTGGGACCTTGCCCAGCTATTCGTTGCTGTCTCCTATATGCAGTCCTCCGACGCTGTTCTGTTCCTCATCCCCAGCTCCTGTTGCTCTGCCACTGGTATTCCAGACCCCACCACCCCCACGCTACATGCCAGCCTCCCGATCACCCACCTGCTTTTACCTGCTCGCTCTCCGTCTCTCACAGATCAGCCCGTCGCTCCTGGGCCAGGTTCCGTAGTCGCTAAGATGGCCTGAAACGTCCTTGGAGTCGGCCAGGGAGAGAAATAAAAATCACATCAGGCGTTTAGCAGATGGAGAGAAAGAAGCTGCGAGCTTCAGAAATTCAAAAGTGCAAATCTAGTAAAATCCAAAGAGCAATATTGAAGGAGGGAGGGGGTGTGGGAGAGAAAGAGAGAGAGAAAGAGGGATGGGGGGAGGCGGATTCCGATGAGAAGAAGGATTAGATCTGCGGTGACTTTCTTGGCTATTCTGGGGAGAAACGTTAAATGAAACCACTTCACTTCCACCTCAGGTTTCTCTGGAGTTACTTTGATTCATTAAAGAGAGAGAGAGAGACGGAGACAGAGACAGAGACAGAGACAGGCAGGGAGAGGAGAAGGGGTGGGGGGGGAGGCAGAGGGAGAAGGAGAGAGAGAGCAAGGGAGGCAGAGGGATGAGGGGGAGAGGAAAGGCAAGAGGGAGGGGGAGAGGAGGGAGGGAAGGGGGAGAAGGGGGAGAGGAGGGAGGGAGGAGGGAGGGAGGGAGGGAAGGAGGGGGGAGAGGAGGAAGGGAGGGAGGGGGAAGGGGGAGAGGAGGAGGGAGGGAGGGGGAAGGGGGAGAGGAGGAGGGAGGGAGGGGGAAGGGGGAGAGGAGGAGGGAGGGAGGGGGAAGGGGGAGAGGAGGAGGGAGGGAGGGGGAAGGGGGAGAGGAGGAGGGAGGGAGGGGGAAGGGGGAGAGGAGGAGGGAGGGAGGGGGAAGGGGGAGAGGAGGAGGGAGGGAGGGGGAAGGGGGAGAGGAGGAGGGAGGGAGGGGGAAGGGGGAGAGGAGGAGGGAGGGAGGGGGAAGGGGGAGAGGAGGAGGGAGGGAGGGGGAAGGGGGAGAGGAGGAGGGAGGGAGGGGGAAGGGGAGAGGGGGGAGGGAGGGAGGGAGGGAAGGGGGAGAGGAGGGAGGGAGGGAAGGGGGAGAGGAGGGAGGGAGGGAAGGGGGAGAGGAGGGAGGGAGGGAAGGGGGAGAGGAGGGGGGGAGAGGAGGGAGGGAGGGAAGGGGGAGAGGAGGGAGGGAGGGAAGGGGGAGAGGAGGGAGGGAGGGAAGGGGGAGAGGAGGGAGGGAGGGAAGGGGGAGAGGAGGGAGGGAGGGAAGGGGGAGAGGAGGGAGGGAGGGAAGGGGGAGAGGAGGGAGGGAGGGAAGGGGGAGAGGAGGGAGGGAGGGAAGGGGGAGAGGAGGGAGGGAGGGAAGGGGGAGAGGAGGGAGGGAGGGAAGGGGGAGAGGAGGGAGGGAGGGAAGGGGGAGAGGAGGGAGGGAGGGAAGGGGAGAGGAGGGAGGGAGGGAAGGGGGAGAGGAGGGAGGGAGGGAAGGGGGAGAGGAGGGAGGGAGGGAAGGGGGAGAGGAGGGAGGGAGGGAAGGGGGAGAGGAGGGAGGGAGGGAAGGGGGAGAGGAGGGAGGGAAGGGGGAGAGGAGGGAGGGAAGGGGGAGAGGAGGGAGGGAAGGGGGAGAGGAGGGAGGGAGGGAAGGGGGAGAGGAGGGAGGGAGGGAAGGGGGAGAGGAGGGAGGGAGGGAAGGGGGAGAGGAGGGAGGGAGGGAAGGGGGAGAGGAGGGAGGGAGGGAAGGGGGAGAGGAGGGAGGGAGGGAAGGGGGGAGGAGGGAGGGAGGGAAGGGGGAGAGGAGGGAGGGAGGGAAGGGGGAGAGGAGGGAGGGAGGGAAGGGGGAGAGGAGGGAGGGAAGGGGGAGAGGAGGGAGGGAAGGGGGAGAGGAGGGAGGGAGGGAAGGGGGAGAGGAGGGAGGGAAGGGGGAGAGGAGGGAGGGAGGGAAGGGGGAGAGGAGGGAGGGAAGGGGGAGAGGAGGGAGGGAAGGGGGAGAGGAGGGAGGGAAGGGGGAGAGGAGGGAGGGAAGGGGGAGAGGAGGGAGGGAGGGAAGGGGGAGAGGAGGGAGGGAAGGGGGAGAGGAGGGAGGGAAGGGGGAGAGGAGGGAGGGAAGGGGGAGAGGAGGAGGGAAGGGGGAGAGGAGGGAGGGAAGGGGAGAGGAGGGAGGGAAGGGGGAGAGGAGGAGGGGAAGGGGGAGAGGAGGGGGGGAAGGGGGTAGGAAGGGAGAGAGGGGAGGAAGGGGGGAGAGAGGGGGGGAGGGAGAGAGGGGGGAAGGAGAGAGGGGGGGAGGGAGAGAGAGGGGGAAGAGGGGGGAAAGGGGGGGAGAGGGGGGGAGGGGGGGGAGAGGGGGGAGAGGGAAAGAGAAAGAAAAGAGAGAGAGGGAGAGAGAGAGAAAAGGGAAAGGTTGGGAGGCAGTGAGGGAAACAGAGAAAGTCTCAGTCTGTCACCACCAACATGTAAAAACCAGTGAGAAGTCAAATCTGAAAAGGCACCTGTGTTTATTCCCCAGCACAGTCAGCTCCCACTGAACAGTCAGTGCTGCCACCTCCTGCTATCGTCACTGTTCACTGGCAACTTGTCCCTTTGCAATCATCCACTCCTCATTTTAAAAAAATTCTCCAGTTCCAGACTGACGCACAAAACAACCTTCACTGTGCTCGCAGATCACCGGCAAAGCTACTGAGGGAAACCACACAGAGAGGAGGAAGAGGAGGAGGAGGAGGGGTGTGGGGTGGGACTAACTAATAGCCCTTTTAACAAGCTAGCACAGGTATGATTGGGCACATGGCCTCCTCCTGTGAAACATGTACACTCTCTCCTCACAGGAACACGTCCTGTGGATTTCAAGTCAGAGAAACGTTGGTTAGGGGAATGAACTGA